>NW_027279136.1:0-139211 GCF_046629955.1 Centroberyx affinis
TAAATTATTAAGATATAATTGATAAATCATTGATAATAATGAATTGATGATTAACTCCACATGAACTCATCATGAATTAATCAGTAATTCATTGTTTATTAAGGGCTTATAAACATTCATTATTTTAAAGTGTTACCAAAAGATGTCTAATTTATCTAAATCTTGTCACTAATGAAATGGATAATTGATTACAATAAAAATGTATTTAAAAACAATGGTATAAATATGCAGTCAGATCTAGTCTACAACTTTGCCATGGGACCACCCCTGTCTGCAATTTTGGCATTTGTTGAAAACAAATTTTTGACATCTCCTCCTTCACCATTGTCCATTTGCCACCAAACCAGAAAACAGATAAAAAAAAAAGTACTGGTCAAAATATGAATTGTAATTGGTTCTAGTGGGTGTGGTTATTTTTTTCTTTTTTTTCAATCATGTATTCGCTATTCCCCTTGAAATGGTACATGATTGTGACATGCAGTTTAGGAAAATGATATTGGAGATATTGGAAACAGCTTGTCACTCAAGAAATATGGCCCTGATCAGCCAGACAGTGGCACTGTCTGTATAATTAAATAAATACACACATTACATGTAGGAGGCCATAATCCCCACAGCTTGACACCAAACTTGGTTCACATGTGCAGCCAGAGGTTCTCTACAACTTTGTGAATTTAGATGTACCTAAATCACAATTACAAAGGTAGCTACACAGGAAAGTCACATTAAGTTGAATGTAAATTATTTGTATGTCAGCATTAAAAGAGGTCTGTCAATCACAACTTGTATATGTGACTTTTCAAAGCAATATGTGACCACATAGAGTTACAACAGGACAGTTGTTAAAAGACTTCCAGAATGAATGGAGTTTTTGCTAATTTCCTGCATTACCTTACCAACAGCATCAGGAAATCAGCCACCAACTCAGCCACCAACAGGACCACCAACTAAGCCACCAACTCAGCCACCAACAGGACCACCAACTCAGCCACCAACTCAGCCACCAACACAACCACCAACTAAGCCACCAACTCAGCCACCAACACAACCACCAACTAACCCACCAACACAGCCACCAACACAACCACCAACTCAGCCACCAACACAACCACCAACTAAGCCACCAACAGGACCCCCAACTCAGCCACCAACTCAGCCACCAACAGGACCACCAACTCAGCCACCAACTCAACCACCAACTCAGCCACCAACTCAGCCACCAACACGACCACCAACACAACCACCAACTCAGCCACCAACACAACCACCAACTAAGCCACCAACTCAGCCACCAACTCAGCCACCAACACAACCACCAACACAACCGCAAACTAAGCCACCAACTCAGCCACCAACTCAGCCACCAACACAACCACCAACTAAGCCACCAACACAACCACCAACTCAGCCACCAACAGGACCACCAACTCAGCCACCAACACAACCACCAACTAAGCCACCAACTCAGCCACCAACACAACCACCAACAAACCCACCAACACAACCACCAACACAACCACCATCTCAGCCACCAACTCAGCCACCAACACAACCACCAACTAACCCACCAACACAGTCACCAACTCAGCCAGTAACACTACCGCCAACTCAACCACCAACTCAGCCACCGACACAACCACCAACTCAGCCACCAACTCAGCCGCCAACTCTGCCGCCAACGCAGCCACCAACTCAGCCACCAACACAACCACCAACACAACCACCAACTAAGCCACCAACTCAGCCACCAACACAACCACCAACTCAGCCACCAACAGGACCCCCAACTCAGCCACCAACTCAGTCACCAACTCAGCCACCAACTCAGCCACCAACTCAGCCGCCAACACAGCCACCAACAAAACCACCAACTCAGCCATCAGCACAACCACCAACTCAGCCACCAACACAACCACCAACTAACCCACCAACACAGCCACCAACTCAGCCAGTAACACTACTGCCAACTCAGCCACCAACACAGCCACCAACTCAGCCACCAACAGGACCACCAACTCAGCCACCAACACAACCACCAACTAAGCCACCAACTCAGCCACCAACACAACCACCAACTCACCCACCAACACAACCACCAACTCAGCCACCAACTCAGCCACCAACAGGACCCCCAACTCAGCCACCAACTAAACCACAAACACAACCACCAACACAGCCACCAACACAACCACCAACTAAGCCACCAACTCAGCCACCAACACAGCCACCAACACAGCCACCAACAAAACCACCAACACAGCCACCAACAAAACCACCAACACCACCACCAACTCAGCCACCAACACAACCACCAACTCAGCCACCAACACAACCACCAACTCAGCCACCAACTCAGCCACCAACACAGCCACCAACAAAACCACCAACACAGCCACCAACTCAGCCACCAACACAGCCACCAACACAGCCACCAACAAAACCACCAACACAGCCACCAACAAAACCACCAACACAACCACCAACTCAGCCACCAACACAACCACCAACTCAGCCACCAACACAACCACCAACTAAGCCACCAACTCAGCCACCAACACAACCACCAACTGAGCCACCAACTCAGCCACCAACACAACCACCAACTCAGCCACCAACACCACCAACTCAGCCACCAACACAACCACCAACTCAACCCCCAACTCAGCCACCAACACAACCACCCACTCAGCCACCAACTCAGCCACCAACAGGACCCCCAACTCAGCCACCAACTCAGCCACCAACAGGACCCCCAACTCAGCCACCAACTCAACCACCAACTCAGCCACCAACTCAGCCACCAACACGACCACCAACACAACCACCAACTCAGCCACCAACTCAGCCACCAACTCAGCCACCAACACAACCACCAACACAACCACCAACTAAGCCACCAACTCAGCCACCAACACAACCACCAACACAACCACCAACTCAGCCACCAACAGGACCCCCAACTCAGCCACCAACTCAGCCACCAACACAACCACCAACACAACCACCAACTCAGCCAACAACACAACCACCAACACAACTGCCAACTAAGCCACCAACTCAGCCACCAACTCAGCCACCAACACAACCACCAACTAAGCCACCAACACAACCACCAACTCAGCCACCAACACAACCACCAACTAAGCCACCAACACAACCACCAACTCAGCCACCAACAGGACCACCAACTCAGCCACCAACTCAGCCACCAACACAACCACCAACTAAGCCACCAACTCAGCCACCAACACAACCACCAACTCAGCCACCAACACAACCACCAACACAACCACCAACTCAGCCACCAACTCAGCCACCAACACAACCACCAACTAACCCACCAACACAGCCACCAACTCAGCCAGTAACACTACCGCCAACTCAACCACCAACTCAGCCACCGACACAACCACCAACTCAGCCACCAACTCAGCCGCCAACTCTGCCGCCAACGCAGCCACCAACTCAGCCACCAACAGAACCACCAACACAACCACCAACTAAGCCACCAACTCAGCCACCAACACAACCACCAACACAACCACCAACTCAGCCACCAACACAACCACCAACACAACCGCCAACTAAGCCACCAACTCAGCCACCAACTCAGCCACCAACACAACCACCAACTAAGCCACCAACACAACCACCAACTCAGCCACCAACACAACCACCAACTAAGCCACCAACACAACCACCAACTCAGCCACCAACAGGACCACCAACTCAGCCACCAACTCAGCCACCAACACAACCACCAACTAAGCCACCAACTCAGCCACCAACACAACCACCAACTCAGCCACCAACACAACCACCAACACAACCACCAACTCAGCCACCAACTCAGCCACCAACACAACCACCAACTAACCCACCAACACAGCCACCAACTCAGCCAGTAACACTACCGCCAACTCAACCACCAACTCAGCCACCGACACAACCACCAACTCAGCCACCAACTCAGCCGCCAACTCTGCCGCCAACGCAGCCACCAACTCAGCCACCAACAGAACCACCAACACAACCACCAACTAAGCCACCAACTCAGCCACCAACACAACCACCAACACAACCACCAACTCAGCCACCAACACAACCACCAACACAACCGCCAACTAAGCCACCAACTCAGCCACCAACTCAGCCACCAACACAACCACCAACTAAGCCACCAACACAACCACCAACTCAGCCACCAACACAACAACCAACTAAGCCACCAACACAACCACCAACTCAGCCACCAACTCAGCCGCCAACTCTGCCGCCAACGCAGCCACCAACTCAGCCACCAACAGAACCACCAACACAACCACCAACTAAGCCACCAACTCAGCCACCAACACAACCACCAACACAACCACCAACTCAGCCACCAACACAACCACCAACACAACCGCCAACTAAGCCACCAACTCAGCCACCAACTCAGCCACCAACACAACCACCAACTAAGCCACCAACACAACCACCAACTCAGCCACCAACACAACCACCAACTAAGCCACCAACACAACCACCAACTCAGCCACCAACAGGACCACCAACTCAGCCACCAACTCAGCCACCAACACAACCACCAACTAAGCCACCAACTCAGCCACCAACACAACCACCAACTCAGCCACCAACACAACCACCAACACAACCACCAACTCAGCCACCAACTCAGCCACCAACACAACCACCAACTAACCCACCAACACAGCCACCAACTCAGCCAGTAACACTACCGCCAACTCAACCACCAACTCAGCCACCGACACAACCACCAACTCAGCCACCAACTCAGCCGCCAACTCTGCCGCCAACGCAGCCACCAACTCAGCCACCAACAGAACCACCAACACAACCACCAACTAAGCCACCAACTCAGCCACCAACACAACCACCAACACAACCACCAACTCAGCCACCAACACAACCACCAACACAACCGCCAACTAAGCCACCAACTCAGCCACCAACTCAGCCACCAACACAACCACCAACTAAGCCACCAACACAACCACCAACTCAGCCACCAACACAACCACCAACTCAGCCACCAACTCAGCCACCAACACAACCACCAACTAAGCCACCAACTCAGCCACCAACACAACCACCAACTCAGCCACCAACACAACCACCAACACAACCACCAACTCAGCCACCAACTCAGCCACCAACACAACCACCAACTAACCCACCAACACAGCCACCAACTCAGCCAGTAACACTACCGCCAACTCAACCACCAACTCAGCCACCGACACAACCACCAACTCAGCCACCAACTCAGCCGCCAACTCTGCCGCCAACGCAGCCACCAACTCAGCCACCAACAGAACCACCAACACAACCACCAACTAAGCCACCAACTCAGCCACCAACACAACCACCAACACAACCACCAACTCAGCCACCAACACAACCACCAACACAACCGCCAACTAAGCCACCAACTCAGCCACCAACTCAGCCACCAACACAACCACCAACTAAGCCACCAACACAACCACCAACTCAGCCACCAACACAACCACCAACTAAGCCACCAACACAACCACCAACTCAGCCACCAACTCAGCCGCCAACTCTGCCGCCAACGCAGCCACCAACTCAGCCACCAACAGAACCACCAACACAACCACCAACTAAGCCACCAACTCAGCCACCAACACAACCACCAACACAACCACCAACTCAGCCACCAACACAACCACCAACACAACCGCCAACTAAGCCACCAACTCAGCCACCAACTCAGCCACCAACACAACCACCAACTAAGCCACCAACACAACCACCAACTCAGCCACCAACACAACCACCAACTAAGCCACCAACACAACCACCAACTCAGCCACCAACAGGACCACCAACTCAGCCACCAACTCAGCCACCAACACAACCACCAACTAAGCCACCAACTCAGCCACCAACACAACCACCAACTCAGCCACCAACACAACCACCAACACAACCACCAACTCAGCCACCAACTCAGCCACCAACACAACCACCAACTAACCCACCAACACAGCCACCAACTCAGCCAGTAACACTACCGCCAACTCAACCACCAACTCAGCCACCGACACAACCACCAACTCAGCCACCAACTCAGCCGCCAACTCTGCCGCCAACGCAGCCACCAACTCAGCCACCAACAGAACCACCAACACAACCACCAACTAAGCCACCAACTCAGCCACCAACACAACCACCAACACAACCACCAACTCAGCCACCAACACAACCACCAACACAACCGCCAACTAAGCCACCAACTCAGCCACCAACTCAGCCACCAACACAACCACCAACTAAGCCACCAACACAACCACCAACTCAGCCACCAACACAACCACCAACTAAGCCACCAACACAACCACCAACTCAGCCACCAACAGGACCACCAACTCAGCCACCAACTCAGCCACCAACACAACCACCAACTAAGCCACCAACTCAGCCACCAACACAACCACCAACTCAGCCACCAACACAACCACCAACACAACCACCAACTCAGCACCACCAACTCAGCCACCAACTCAGCCACCAACACAACCACCAACTAACCCACCAACACAGCCACCAACTCAGCCAGTAACACTACCGCCAACTCAACCACCAACTCAGCCACCGACACAACCACCAACTCAGCCACCAACTCAGCCGCCAACTCTGCCGCCAACGCAGCCACCAACTCAGCCACCAACAGAACCACCAACACAACCACCAACTAAGCCACCAACTCAGCCACCAACACAACCACCAACACAACCACCAACTCAGCCACCAACACAACCACCAACACAACCGCCAACTAAGCCACCAACTCAGCCACCAACTCAGCCACCAACACAACCACCAACTAAGCCACCAACACAACCACCAACTCAGCCACCAACACAACCACCACTAAGCCACCAACACAACCACCAACTCAGCCACCAACAGGACCACCAACTCAGCCACCAACTCAGCCACCAACACAACCACCAACTAAGCCACCACTCAGCCACCAACACAACCACCAACTCAGCCACCAACACAACCACCAACACAACCACCAACTCAGCCACCAACTCAGCCACCAACACAACCACCAACTAACCCACCAACACAGCCACCAACTCAGCCAGTAACACTACCGCCAACTCAACCACCAACTCAGCCACCGACACAACCACCAACTCAGCCACCAACTCAGCCGCCAACTCTGCCGCCAACGCAGCCACCAACTCAGCCACCAACAGAACCACCAACACAACCACCAACTAAGCCACCAACTCAGCCACCAACACAACCACCAACACAACCACCAACTCTGCCACCAACACAACCACCAACACAACCGCCAACTAAGCCACCAACTCAGCCACCAACACAACCACCAACTAAGCCACCAACACAACCACCAACTCAGCCACCAACACAACCACCAACTAAGCCACCAACACAACCACCAACTCAGCCACCAACAGGACCACCAACTCAGCCACCAACTCAGCCACCAACACAACCACCAACTAAGCCACCAACTCAGCCACCAACACAACCACCAACTCAGCCACCAACACAACCACCAACACAACCACCAACTCAGCCACCAACTCAGCCACCAACACAACCACCAACTAACCCACCAACACAGCCACCAACTCAGCCAGTAACACTACCGCCAACTCAACCACCAACTCAGCCACCGACACAACCACCAACTCAGCCACCAACTCAGCCGCCAACTCTGCCGCCAACGCAGCCACCAACTCAGCCACCAACAGAACCACCAACACAACCACCAACTAAGCCACCAACTCAGCCACCAACACAACCACCAACACAACCACCAACTCAGCCACCAACACAACCACCAACACAACCGCCAACTAAGCCACCAACTCAGCCACCAACTCAGCCACCAACACAACCACCAACTAAGCCACCAACACAACCACCAACTCAGCCACCAACACAACCACCAACTAAGCCACCAACACAACCACCAACTCAGCCACCAACAGGACCACCAACTCAGCCACCAACTCAGCCACCAACACAACCACCAACTAAGCCACCAACTCAGCCACCAACACAACCACCAACTCAGCCACCAACACAACCACCAACACAACCACCAACTCAGCCACCAACTCAGCCACCAACACAACCACCAACTAACCCACCAACACAGCCACCAACTCAGCCAGTAACACTACCGCCAACTCAACCACCAACTCAGCCACCGACACAACCACCAACTCAGCCACCAACTCAGCCGCCAACTCTGCCGCCAACGCAGCCACCAACTCAGCCACCAACAGAACCACCAACACAACCACCAACTAAGCCACCAACTCAGCCACCAACACAACCACCAACACAACCACCAACTCAGCCACCAACACAACCACCAACACAACCGCCAACTAAGCCACCAACTCAGCCACCAACTCAGCCACCAACACAACCACCAACTAAGCCACCAACACAACCACCAACTCAGCCACCAACACAACCACCAACTAAGCCACCAACACAACCACCAACTCAGCCACCAACAGGACCACCAACTCAGCCACCAACTCAGCCACCAACACAACCACCAACTAAGCCACCAACTCAGCCACCAACACAACCACCAACTCAACCACCAACTCAGCCACCAACTCAGCCACCAACACAACCACCAACTAACCCACCAACACAGCCACCAACTCAGCCAGTAACACTACCGCCAACTCAACCACCAACTCAGCCACCGACACAACCACCAACTCAGCCACCAACTCAGCCGCCAACTCTGCCGCCAACGCAGCCACCAACTCAGCCACCAACAGAACCACCAACACAACCACCAACTAAGCCACCAACTCAGCCACCAACACAACCACCAACACAACCACCAACTCAGCCACCAACACAACCACCAACACAACCGCCAACTAAGCCACCAACTCAGCCACCAACTCAGCCACCAACACAACCACCAACTAAGCCACCAACACAACCACCAACTCAGCCACCAACACAACCACCAACTAAGCCACCAACACAACCACCAACTCAGCCACCAACAGGACCACCAACTCAGCCACCAACTCAGCCACCAACACAACCACCAACTAAGCCACCAACTCAGCCACCAACACAACCACCAACTCAGCCACCAACACAACCACCAACACAACCACCAACTCAGCCACCAACTCAGCCACCAACACAACCACCAACTAACCCACCAACACAGCCACCAACTCAGCCAGTAACACTACCGCCAACTCAACCACCAACTCAGCCACCGACACAACCACCAACTCAGCCACCAACTCAGCCGCCAACTCTGCCGCCAACGCAGCCACCAACTCAGCCACCAACAGAACCACCAACACAACCACCAACTAAGCCACCAACTCAGCCACCAACACAGCCACCAACACAACCACCAACTAACCCACCAACACAGCCACCAACTCAGCCAGTAACACTACCGCCAACTCAACCACCAACTCAGCCACCGACACAACCACCAACTCAGCCACCAACTCAGCCGCCAACTCTGCCGCCAACGCAGCCACCAACTCAGCCACCAACAGAACCACCAACACAACCACCAACTAAGCCACCAACTCAGCCACCAACACAACCACCAACACAACCACCAACTCAGCCACCAACACAACCGCCAACACAACCGCCAACTAAGCCACCAACTCAGCCACCAACTCAGCCACCAACACAACCACCAACTAAGCCACCAACACAACCACCAACTCAGCCACCAACACAACCACCAACTAAGCCACCAACACAACCACCAACTCAGCCACCAACAGGACCACCAACTCAGCCACCAACTCAGCCACCAACACAACCACCAACTAAGCCACCAACTCAGCCACCAACACAACCACCAACTCAGCCACCAACACAACCACCAACACAACCACCAACTCAGCCACCAACTCAGCCACCAACACAACCACCAACTAACCCACCAACACAGCCACCAACTCAGCCAGTAACACTACCGCCAACTCAACCACCAACTCAGCCACCGACACAACCACCAACTCAGCCACCAACTCAGCCGCCAACTCTGCCGCCAACGCAGCCACCAACTCAGCCACCAACAGAACCACCAACACAACCACCAACTAAGCCACCAACTCAGCCACCAACACAACCACCAACACAACCACCAACTCAGCCACCAACACAACCACCAACACAACCGCCAACTAAGCCACCAACTCAGCCACCAACTCAGCCACCAACACAACCACCAACTAAGCCACCAACACAACCACCAACTCAGCCACCAACACAACCACCAACTAAGCCACCAACACAACCACCAACTCAGCCACCAACAGGACCACCAACTCAGCCACCAACTCAGCCACCAACACAACCACCAACTAAGCCACCAACTCAGCCACCAACACAACCACCAACTCAGCCACCAACACAACCACCAACTAACCCACCAACACAGCCACCAACTCAGCCAGTAACACTACCGCCAACTCAACCACCAACTCAGCCACCGACACAACCACCAACTCAGCCACCAACTCAGCCGCCAACTCTGCCGCCAACGCAGCCACCAACTCAGCCACCAACAGAACCACCAACACAACCACCAACTAAGCCACCAATTCAGCCACCAACACAACCACCAACACAACCACCAACTCAGCCACCAACACAACCACCAACACAACCGCCAACTAAGCCACCAACTCAGCCACCAACTCAGCCACCAACACAACCACCAACTAAGCCACCAACACAACCACCAACTAAGCCACCAACTCAGCCACCAACACAACCACCAACTCAGCCACCAACTCAGCCACCAACACCACCAACTCAGCCACCAACACAACCGCCAACTCAGCCCCCAACTGAGCCACCAACTCAGCCGCCAACACAACCGCCAACTCAACCACCAACTCAGCCACCAACACAACCACCAACTCAGCCGCCAACTAAGCCACCAACTCAGCCACCAACACAACCGCCAACTCAACCTCCAACTCAGCCAATAACACTACCGCCAACTCAACCACCAACTCAGCCACCAACTCAACCACCAACAGGACCACCAACTCAGCCACCAACACAACCACCAACTCAGCCACCAACACAGCCACCAACAAAACCACCAACACAACCACCAACACAACCACCAACTCAACCACCAACACAACCACCAACTAAGCCACCAACTCAGCCACCAACACAGCCACCAACACAGCCACCAACAAAACCACCAACACAGCCACCAACAAAACCACCAACACAACCACCAACTCAGCCACCAACACAACCACCAACTCAGCCACCAACACAGCCACCAACAAAACCACCAACTCAACCACCATCACAACCACCAACTCAGCCACCAACACAACCACCAACACAACCACCAACACAACCACCAACTCAGCCACCAACACAACCACCAACTCAGCCACCAACTCAGCCACCGACACAACCGCCAACTCAGCCACCAACTCAGCCGCCAACTCAGCCACCAACTCAGCCGCCAACTCAGCCACCAACACAACCGCCAACTCAGCCCCCAACTCAGCCACCAACTCAGCCACCAACACAACCGCCTACTCAACCACCAACTCAGCCACCAACACAACCACCAACTCAGCCGCCAACTAAGCCACCAACTCAGCCACCAACACAACCGCCAACTCAACCACCAACTCAGCCACCAACTCAGCCACCAACTCAGCCGCCAACTCAACCGCCAACTCAGCCACCAACTCAGCCACCAACACAACCACCAACTCAGCCACCAACAGGACCGCCAACTCAGCCACCAACAGGACCGCCAACTCATCCACCAACACAACCACCAACTCAGCCACCAACAGGACCACCAACTCAGCCACCAACAGGACCGCCAACTCAGCCACCAACTCAGCCACCGACAGGACCACCAACTCAGCCACCAACACAACCACCAACTCAGCCACCAACACAACCACCAACTAAGCCACCAACTCAGCCACCAACACAACCACCAACTCAGCCACCAACACAACCACCAACACAACCACCAACTCAGCCACCAACCCAAACACCAACTAAAACACCTGAGCCATTACAATGTCAGAATGGAGGAACTCCCAATGGGCAAAATTGCATATGCCCTCTTGGATTTGCTGGAAATGTTTGCGAATATATTGAAAATGATGTTGAGCCAGGTATGTCACATTTTCTAACAAGCTCAATTTGTGAAAGGAGAAAGGAAAGATTTTTAAAAAATGTAATGGTAATGTTATTAAGCAAAAAGTTATATCTCACTGTATATAACTATATCATCTATAGTTTACAATATGTTTGTTACCCTTTACAGACAAGCTCAACAGAACAGTCGAGGTCAATGTGGTGGTCAAGGAGAAATATATTCCACAATATAAAGACCCTACATCAAGTGAATACAAAGAGTTTGTTGGAAAGTTCACAGATGAGGTAAGATAAATGGATAAGGCATGTTGGATTTAAAGCAATATAAATGCTGGAATTTGTTAAGGGGCATCAACCTCTATCTCTGATAAAGTTACTTTATTAAGACTATGGTGCAGAACTATGATACAGGTTATAGTGGCATGTAATTTACATAAATAATAATAATATAGGCTACATTACTATATCTTACTATATTTTTATTATATTATTATACATATTTTATTATATATTACCTAATTAGCGCAGAGATTCAACTGAAATGTGTAGTGCAAAATACTGTAATAATACTGCTTTGTCATTTGCTTTTTTGGCTTGCTAAAGAGGCTTAGTTGTAGCACCGTCCTTCATTGTTGAGCAGTTGGAAATGACAGCGTGGCAGGAGGGGGCGGGGTTTATCCAAAAAATAATACTTGTCAGAAAGTCAGTTATGAAAGCCAGAAATCTCACTCCCTGGCCCAGAACATGCTGAGTCATTGGTAGTGATCAACAAACCTGTCAACCCCCCACAGATATATCATGGTCATTTTGTGCTCTGGGACAGTAAAAAAAATAATTATTGCCCCTTTAAATTTCATAGAGTAACGTGACCTTTTTACTGACCATATTTGGGGTAATATTGAAATCCAGTGCTCCATACATTTTGATGAACCATGGTCAGGATCTCACTATCATGTCCCTCACAATCCACCTCTACAACACAGCATTTGGTGCAAAGGCACCACACAATTTGTTGGAAAGAGGTGGACTAGCAATTGTGAAAATTAGTCCCAAAGGTTCTCTTATAATGGTACCTTACTGCTCAAATATTGGTTTAAAAGTCATTAAGCCACAGAATCTCCATAGAACCTACTGTAGGAGGGGTGACATCTAAAAACTGTATAGCGTGACGTCATTGCCTTGGATTGGTGCATGACAAGATGAACTCCACAGGGACTTTAATTTAGGATGTTGTAGGAGAGTTTTATTCTTGCAGTAATGCCTCAGAACCAATCTATTATTTCAGATACCACCCCCTTCCAGCCCCATCCTGGGACTGAATTCCCACCTAAACAACTATTTACTATTTAAGTGTGTAAGGGCAGATGAGATTACTATTTCTGGTGAGGTTAATGGTAGGTAGTTGTATACTGTAGGTACAGTGTGTGTCGAATGTACATTTTTATGTATACCATGAAGATTACCCAACAGGGAATTGAAATATTTTAGGGTTGTTGTATGCAGACGCTCAGATGAAGATTTATTGTGTAACATATCAAAAGTATGAAACACATCCTGCTTTCTGAATCAGCAATTAAGATTCATGGAAAGCCACCACATCAGCAATTTGACTTATATACGTATTCTTGTCCACTATGTAGAGCATATTTCTCAATTCCTTAATTCCTTGATGTTGACTATCTAGGTCATCTGTCAGATTAATTGTCCCGGAAACATGAAGTCATCATCTAATTATTCAGATGTTGCAATTTGAAAAGCATTCTATAGTTGGAAGATCAATCTTCTTCTGTTGTTACTATTTCAGATGGTGATATACTACGAGGGCAAGAACATAGAAAACTTTAAAGGAGTGGTGGTAACCAGTGTGAGGTAATGTATTTGATATTTTGTGGAAAAAATAAGAGTGTTGAATTAAATGTAAACACAGAAAGGATAATCGCAATTGATTGGTTTTGTTTGTACATAATGAAGCTTGTACCGCAAAATTAATTGAATTTTCAAGTATTTCGGATTTTCAAGGTTTTCCCATAGATTGAGCTATGGTCTTCATAACTTTGTCCTATGTGCCTTATGCATTAACTGTCATCACCCCAGAGAGTAGAACCTGTCCTGCCAAAAACAACTATATAACCATTTGTGGAATTATGTTTTTATCTTAAAGACGAGACTGTTCCTGACTTAAATTAAGCTTGCGTTAATTCAGGCAGGATGTGCCATGCGTGCCACATCAGCTACCTCTGAGCTAATCCAAACAACACCAGTCATGTTTGACACTTAAAACAAGGCGGTCCATTTAAGCTGCCAGCTCCTCATACTTCCTCATTCTTCTTCTTGCTTTCTCCCTCCACCATCCCAGCCTCCTTCTGGTTTCTTATTAATAAATATACCTGCGCTGGTATCTTTTTGCCTGTATATTGTATGTCTCAGAGATGTGTCTGCTGGGTTCTGTTCTATACCCTGGGAGTGTTTGATTGCGCTCCCCACTGAATCATTAGCATGCTACTTTAGCATGCTACACTTTATAATAGTGATTGGTTATAAGCAATTTATAAGCCATTACTTAATAATTAACTAATAATTAACTAATAATTTACCCCAAGTCATTTATACATGTTTTTATTCCACAAATGGTTATACAGTTGTATTTGGCGGTACAGGTTCTGCTCTCTAGGGTGCTCCCTGTATAAATCCAAGTAGCGGTAACAGCCATTTATAAGCTATTACTTAGTAATGAACTAATAATTAACAAATAATTTATACATGTTTTCAAATGATTAACAAATAATTAGTTATGTTAATCACAATTTTTTTATAGATGTTGTTAGACATTATTTGTAAATCATTTGTACAACATCAAGTAATGCTAATTAATGTGTAATATCTTAATGACGAGTGTTCCTGACTGAAATAAAGATAATAATCCTAGTACAATGCTTTGACATTGTGATCTAATAATATTGCCAAGATGCCTCTTCTTCTGATTGTGGCTCCTTTCCTGTCTTTTCTCCTAGTCCTGGAGAGCCTGTGGTCAGACACTCACACAATGCTGTGGAGGAGGTAAAGGAATTCAAATACCTTGCCAGGAGGAAGTTGAATGTAAAGGAGCCAATACAGCATGAACATTGGTCATTAATTGCTTATCTTCTTTTTTTTTAGATGAGATCATGGAGTGGAGAGATGGCTATCTACAGTGTCACACCAACAGCAGAAAGGTAATATTATGAGAACAGACCTTTCAAGTTTTGTCAACATCATAAAAAGAATGTAAAAATAGTCAAGCTGCACTATTGAATAAAGCTGCACTAGGTGACTTTGCTTGTTGGTGGTTCCAAATGGCAAGGAGAGGTAACGGAAAAATACTAAGTTCAATACCAAGAAATCCTGTAAAGTGATATGAGTGATCACAAAGCCCCAGCTGGTCTGTGATGCTTTATACCAAGGATACCAAAGGAACAAGGAAGGCAAACAATAAAACGTTGATTTTGATTGAGTCCAGCTTTCTCTGGACAAAGCCCTCACCCACTGCTGTTTAGGAAACACTTTTCGATTTCCAGTGTTGTGCAGGTTCACACTTCACATGAGCTAGCTCAAAGTTCAGTTCACACAGATTAAAATGAACTAGTTCACTTTCATAGTTCACAACTTTGAATTTTTAACTAAGTTCACAGTCCCAAAAAATGAACTAGTTCACGTTCATTTCTTCTGTTTTTTTTTTTTTTAAATGAGCTGCTCCGAGCTATTCTTTTTCAATAGAACCTCCTGCTACCCATCCATCCCCAGCCCCCAATCATTGCCACTGCCCACTTCCCAAACTAAATGAATTACTGTATACTACTATAGAATCACAGACAGAGATTACTTTTAAAAGCCAAGAAAAACCAATGTGAGTATATGTTTTACCACTTAAACAATCAGTGTCATATTATGCAGAAAGTGAAAAAAAGAGGTGCAGTAAAGGTATACTGTAGATGCAATGGAAATTTGATTTAGCCTGCATGAACCAAATTATGCAGCAGTTCAAAAACATAAAATAGATTCATATGCTTCCGACGGGCACAATTTGCATAAAAATGTGACATTTTTTCCATTGGAATCTGTACTGATTTGTTCATAAAACTCCTTCAAATATTCATATGAACCGGCCTCAGCATTACCTGTAGCTGCGTCTGAATTGCCAGTTGCACTAGCCATGCCGGGTGCCGTAAAACACAGTGAGTGAGCGTCGTTAACTCTCGCGGGAGTTAGCGACGCTCACGTTCACGTTCATTAGTTGCACACGGATACGTTCAGTTCACCGTTCACCAAAAACATGAGCACGTTCATGCACAACACTGTGGATTTCTCTCTGAAAGGATATTTCCAATTATTTTCAACCTCCAAGTTTTTGCCATCATGCTGATCGATTCTAATCAAAATTATCAATTACTTCACTGTAGAGCTTCATACCTCTTAGTTTGCAGGGAGTGCTGCTTTCTGATACAATGCAACTTGCAAAGGGAAACTCAGGCAGGCCAAAAGTGATTAAAACACGTCCTTTTCAACAAAATAGCACTCACACTGCAATGAGATCTGCCTACATCCGAATTTCCAATTATCCATGGAAACTTGAGTGTATTACAGTGTTACATATGCTACTAGCAAGTACAAGTTCAAGTATTCTGATGCCACATTCACGTCATATCAGATTTACTGTAAATGCAACCTGCCAACTGGGAAAAACCAGTAATGTGAAGTGAAGTAATTTTTACGAACTTTTGTATCAGAATCAATTGGCACGATGGCTAAAACTAGGAAAATAAGACCCAGAATGAAAATATTCAGAATTATCCCTTAAGTTTCAATTCATCACTTACTGTCTGGAGAAGATTTTTCACTAGTGGCGTTACTGACACCAGAATTTAATCTGGGTAAATAGGGCGTCTCTTTGGCATTTCAATTATGGGGGATGGGACGCTCTTCTCTGTTGCAGCCCCACTTTGTGATTTAGGCTGATAAAATGTAGTAATGTGGGTGTATTTTTACATAAAAATCTTTCCTAGTTTTAAATGTTGTTAGCATTACTGAACAGGCTAGAAGAGGAGTGGAAGATGCTACTCTGACTTTACTGTATATATTGCATCAGCATCTGGAGGAACAGACTCATGTTAGTGGATAGTAGCCTGATATTCAGACTGAATGGCCATTCCGTTACCACTCCACCGCCCGCTCTGACGTTATTTTCAGATTTCAACTTCAAGAAACCTATTCTGCCAAAAGGCCAATGAAAAACCATCCCGCAAAGGCACAGATTGGCTCTATTGTTTCTCCGAGCGAGGACAAGCCGTTGACAAGAGCAACACCAGACTCTCTGGTCTCTCGTTCGACAAAATCTGAAAAGTGGGGGTGACGTGATTCAGGAGTCTGGAACCAGGCTAAGTGGATAGTGGATTTCCTTACAAACAGTGTCGGTGTGTTCGGGTAAACCGTTCCTGTTCTGAGCAGCGCTTTTCATCCACTGGTTCACGCCAGGGTTGTGTTTTCTCTCCACTGTATATATATATTTTGTATACAAAGGACTGCCAAAGTGCATTTAAAGGCATATATATGTTATGAAGTTTGTGGATGATGCTTAGTCTGTTACAGGACTCAGAGAGTGAACATGGCCCAGTTGTTGATGACTTTGTGTCCTGGTGTGATAAAGAACTGAATGTTCTTTATCACACCAGGGACATAGAAGATTACAGCCTGAAAGCACCAGTGTTCAAGGCAAGGTTATCGAGTTAGTGGATAGCTATAAGTACCTGGCTACTGGTGTTGATTATAAAGGATAAAAAGATAAAATAATCTAAAATAGCACTTTATTGATACCCTGGTTGGAAATTCAGGTGCCACAACAGCAATTGGTGGAACAATGGCAAGAAAGTAAAAGAAAGCAAGGAAAGGTAATAAAGTAATACAGGTAACACAATAGGACAGGTAATAAATATAAAACTATAAAATTATAGTTTTTATTGGCACTAATGAGATTGAAAAATGTCTAACCGAGGATCATTGCAGCACCCTTGAGTATCGTTTTCTGATCGGGTTCTCTGTTATGTAATACGCCGGCTATCGCTAAAATTACAGTCCCTGTGAGGCATTTTAATGGGTCTGGTTGGACGTCCATGATTTGCATAAGGTTGAGATCTAGTCTATTTTATGCAAATCATGGACGTCCAACGACGTGACTCGCCGCCTCTCGAAACTTGGGTACAAACTTTCAAGCTCGCCATTATCGACCTAAAATGAATACAGATTCAGCAACTGCATGGCTTATTTCTCACCTCAAATATTTTCAGAAAGACATTTCGGTGAACTATTTTCGTAATATAAGATATTCCTAACAAGCTGCCATGTTTTTCCAGTTTGAAATCTGAGTGAAAGCATTCGTCCAATCAGCTGCAGCCAGGAAGTGTTTGCGCGGGTATAGAGGGTGTAGCCTGTACGTATTATTTGTTGGTCTGTAGTCATGGAGGAGAAACTTATGGCATGCCCATCAAGCGTCCAATACTGGCAAACGGCGCGATCCCTCACTTCCAATGATGCACCTTGAGTCTGGCAGCTGGAGACGCTGCGTCTATTAGTCCTGTGCAATAAATGGACTCAAGATGAGTCCATACAGATACAGAATACAGAATTTAATGTATTTAGTAAAGTCATGACAGTATTGTAACTTGGTTTAGTACCCTGAATATGCGCAATAAAATCAGACTGGGGAGTCTGGATTAAAGTAGCCAGCAAGATTATTGGGATGAGTCAGGCACAGCTAACTGTGATCTTAGAGCGGCAGTTGTTGAGAAAGGCTTCTGCCATCCTTGACTGCCCTGCATCGCCTCAGAGAGGAGTGTGAGATTATGCGATAAGTGAGGCTGAAAAAAAAAAGGTTTATTCATCCCCATAGCAGTGACAATGCTTAATCATATATGTTGGTGTAGCCTCTGTTTCTGTAGCACAAACAGCACTTCTGGATTTGCAAACTGGTTTTGCATTGTGGCTTTTGGACTTCACTGTGGTTCTTATCAATGGAGCTTTACTTTTATTATTTTATGGTCTATCTAACTTTGTCTAACTATCATGGACGTAGGAAGCATTGAAAATGTGGGTGAAATAATGTAACGCGGGGTCTTGGGGAAAAATTTTAACAGATGTCATTTCCTGTATTCTGGTGCCTTTTAACAGGTGGTTTGATACTTTTATCTGGCTTTACTAGCATGAGAAAAATGATGGGTACATTTTGTAATTTCATCCAGAGGAAGTGGTTGGCCCCAGATCACATACTTGAAGATATTAAAAAGCTAAAAGTACAGAAATTGATTTGATGACTAATTCAGAGCCATCTTTAATAATAACCACTCATTATTTAAACTTGAGGATCTGCTTGCATGCAATTGCAATTTCTGTTAAATGAATTTCTTTAATGTTATCAAATCAATGAGTAAAGTGGAGAGGACAGCTGTAGTCAAAGTGCCCCTATGCATTCTCCAATAAACTACATTCATCTTCAAATCATTTCTACTACTCTGAAGAATCACCAGGACCTGAGGCCATGGGCCAGCCAGGCTTTTATTTGTCAAAACGGGGAGCCCCTGCCATTACAAGGGACTCGGCTGTTAGTTAGCTGAAGTTAACTGATTACTACCAGTGTTGACTTACTTTCTTCTTCATTGAAAAAAACTTCCTTATGTCCATGTTGTGTGGGGGAGCAAACATATCAAACCAAGATAGACCAGTCTACAGTAACAATCAAATGAAAACTAGCCTCGGTCCTCATCTTTTCACCATTTTGCTAACGTTAATCTTAACGTTAGCAAGCGTTAGCGCTTCTTAACAGTTAGCTAACCGAACAGTGAGGCTGCTGTCAGTCAGTCTAGAGACTTTGTAGCAAAAACAAGAAGGCTATAAGCAACAGGCCAACAAAATATGAACATTTATTTAAATGCCAAGCTTTGATTTTCGGTAAGTTAACAATTTCCTGAACATTTTGTGGTGACAGTGTGTGACCCACCCTCATATAATAGCTGCGACGCCCATGCTAACTATGTTTTATGAATGACTTATGATCTGTCTTGTTGATTCTTACTGTTGGTTGTTGTTGGTTTTACTATCTTTTACTGATGTAACAGATGTTGAGCGATGCCTGCTTATTCTTTTAAACTCTCTATGCTGAATGGATAAAGGTTGATTGATTGATTGAGATTGATTGACATTACATAGATGGAAATAACACATGATAACAAGTGATGAAATGGAAGAATTAAGTTCTAAGACACTGCTTCTTTGAGGAACATATCACAAGCTCCAAATGAGTAAAGGCACTTTAATAGCAAATCTGTAAAAGGAAATAATCTACTCATGAGCGCATGTTTGGAAAATACCTGTGGATTCCAGATGTCACATGACATCCTGACTCAACCTATACTGACATGTATGATTTTCTTTCTGCCTCAGTGTTAAGGTGGCACATGACGTGGTTTTGGAGGTTCCGAATAATGCTAGCTCTGTGGAACAATATGATCAAGACTTTGGAGCAATTACAGAGGCTGTTGACAAACTTGTTGGCTGCACAGTAGGTAAGATCACACAATATCCACAGTTGGCAAGACATGAGACCAGCGTCATATTCATTAAAGAATAACTTATACAGAACTTCGCTACCAACAGACTGTTCTGTAGAGGTTATCCTATACATTCGGCTGAGGCCCATATTTTTATTGCTGATCCTATCAAAAATATTTCTTCATGTGTATTTTTCTGTTGATATTCAATCTTCTGAATTTTCAGAATGTCCTAATTTCGACGTCACCACTGTGGAAAAGCCAAAGGAAACAGAGGTTGATTTGGCATGTCAGTATGACCACAACTGTGTGTGTGTGTGTGTGTGTGTGTGTGTGTGTATGTGAATTAGTGTTATTTTGGCACCAATTTTTTATTAGTCTTTTTTTTACCAAAATGTTTATTAGAATGAGTCATATTTTTAAGTATTTTTTTTGTTTTTATTTAGCTTAATTTTTAGTCTCATTACATTTTAAGTACATTTTAAGTCTGTTTTTGTCATATTAGACATAACAAATGCCCACTGTGTTTGTATGTAACACGTCCACACACACGTGTTTCATTTAAAAAAAAACATCAATATGACATAGCTGGAATTGAAACTAATTCAACTCCTTATCTCTTTGTTTCTCTCCCTCCTCCTGACATACACCAGCTGTATGTGAAAAGCTTGTTGCAGATCCAGAGCTCGGCGAACTCTACGAAGCTAAAGAAATTGACGGAGTGATCAATTGTGTGACTGCATGTCAGAGTGAACATTCACAGTATAAAAGATGCCACCACAACGGAAAGTGCAGAGTGTACAAGGACGCTGGAGCTCTTTGCCAGTAAGTCCACCTGTTCTCTTTGTCAGCTTGATGCTTGTTTTACTTGAGTGCTTCTACTGAATGTCTAAATGATTCTTATAACAGAGGTTCTCAACACCCAGGGGTCTTTGAGGGGGTTCCAGGAGTCCTTGAGGGGATTCTCTGGGTTCTGAAAGGGGTACAAGGGTCTTTGAGGAGATTCTCATGGTCCTTGAAGGGGTTCTAGGGGTTTTGGAAGGGGTTCCAGGGGTCTTTGAGGGGATTCTAGGGGTTCTGGAAGGGGTTCCAGGGGTCCTTTAGGGGGTTCCAGGCGTCCTTGAGGGGATTCTCTGGGTTCTGGAAGGGGTTCCAGGGGTCCTTGAGGGGGTTCTGAAGTGTCCTCCAGCAAAATTAGAAATGTAATTCCACCTTAATTTAATTCACTAGAAATCATCCCAATTGTAGAATGTATAAGAATGACAATTGTAACCCTAGGTTTCACTCTCACCACTATTTTCTCCCCATTTACAATGTATACAGTTCAACAGTTCAATAGTAAATCAACATCAATTAAAATTCTCTCATATGGAGACAAATTCTGATCAAATGGGGTTCCATGACATTTGAATGTTTAAGAACCGCTGCCCTATAACACACTTGCAGCCAGTTATTCTGATATTTAATCTCCTTCCTCTTCTTTTATTCCAGTTGTTACAAAGCGGATGTGACTTGGTACTTGGGCGATGACTGTAGCTACCCTATACAGCAGAATGCTTTTTATATTGGGATAAGTGTGACCCTTGCTGCTCTGTTGGTGACAGTGGGAGCCTTGACTGCATACGTGATGGTGAATAAGAAAAAGCAAATCCGGTAAGCTCTGCAGTGACATTTAAAAAAAAAATGGGAAAAATGGAGCATTGAAAGTTGTATATATCACAGGATTTGTGAAGATGGTCTGGATGGATGGCATGAGACTCGATTCCAGGGAACACAGTTTTTTCTCTAATAACACTGGTTAAATCTAAAAAAAAAAACAGCACACCGTTGGACCACCAACTGAACTTATCTAACAGTTGAGTAGTGCTGGGCAGAACAAGTCTTTTGGTGAATCGTTCTTATCAACTCAGTAGAGAATCAAATGAGCCGTTCATTCGAGAACCCAAATGAACGGCTCGCTCAACAATGTAATACTTCCTCATTGTTGAGCGAGCTGTTTAATTGGGTTCTCGAGTTTCAGTACGTACGTAATCCGTATACTTAATACTCAAACTTGACTCGACATGGAAGTAGCATTGAACGCTCTGGATGCTGCTCGTCTCGGACAGCTTGCAGTTAGTAATTTGAAACTTGAAAACCCTAATGAACGGCTCGCTCAACAATTTACTACTTCCTCAAAGAGCGGGTTTGAGGGGTTAGTGCCATGTCTTTGTTTGTTAAGGTACATGGCGATCATTCAATTGTTCAATGAGCTTTGATGGAAACTCAAAGTGGGAGGAACCAGTATGTACCACTACAGACTGTATGTTTCGAGCTCGAGAATGATTCGTTTAAAATGATTCGTTCATTCTTTTTGGCCCAGCACTACAGTCGAGTGCAATATTGTCCGTCCTTCTTGGAGGTCAGTCTTTGTTCCCTGGCGTGTCTGTAGGCTTCAGTCTCCATGGTCATTAGCACAAACATTTTACAGGTGCGCCCATAACCACACCCACAATTATGTTTTCCAGCACAGGAACATGAATGAACGATTACATCACAAGCATGATGTGGACAAAGGGCAACTTTTACTATTGTGATCATATGAACACACCCTTTTTCTTTTTGTTCATTTGTCTATACTTATTGGTGTAGTGGTCTACTAGATACTTCAAATGAGGTGGATCTTACCACTTCATGAAGCCATTAAAGTTTGTGTTTGTGTGAATGACACATTCTACTACAAAATCGATGTAAATAATGCAACAGCAAAGACAAATGAAGAAAACTACTATTTCTATTTTGGTGAAATTTAGAATCCAAAGCTAGTTCTCAGTAAAATATATTTAAAACCAGTGGTATGGTCAGATGTTTTTCCCACCTACTGTTTGTAATGAAAACTGTACTGCTGCCTCCCTCTGCCTGCAGGAAAAGAGACATTAAAGAGAAGCTGGTGGACCAGTGGCTGAAGGAGGACTTTGAATGGTCCAGAGCAAACAGCAACACTGGCAGACATTATGCTGGTAATGTAAACTATATTATGCATGCTCACACACACACACACACACACACCCACACATAACATACACACACACCAGCAAATTCTTGCATTCGCTTGCACTATTGCAGCAACAGTATTTTTTGACAGGGACAATGTACAATAATTCATATTTCTGTAAATGAGTTAGACAAAAGAGCTAGTCCCTGGCCCTGTCTTGTAGAGTATCAGACATTGACAGATGAGTTATAAGACAGAGGTCCAGATTCACTGAGATTGCTTTACGAGGGCAATTTTTTTGCGTCTCGGTTGCTGGAGTTAAGACCGCAGAATATTCATCTTATTCACTAACAAATTTGTGCAAATCAAGTGATGCAAACAAGCCCTCTAAAAGAGCACTCTGCAAGCAAATATCCCCTCATCACCAACTGCAAGTGCAAATAGCTTCAGCTGCAGTGTTGGGGGTAACACATTACTCTGTCACACGTTAGAGGACAAGGAACTGAACATGTTCGTTTTTCAATTTATGTAATCAGTTATTAGTTACTTCCTCAAACTTGCATTTCATTACTTTTATTTTCCTTTCAAATGGCCACATTTGTATTTTGTGCAAATTAAAAAGAAAAACAATGAAAGCATTGCACTAAATTACATTTTTAATAGCACACATTAGGCTGTGGTTGCGTGGTGGAGGCTTGTAGACTATGACTAGCTTTTGGAATGCACACAACAATACATTTCAGAACTTTGAACTACTGTTCAAAGGAAAGGAGGAGGTTGTTGTTAAATGTAAGCTGTGCATGGGGGAATTGAAAGCACAGCCAAAGTGTTGTGAGCGCTATCTTCTGTTTATTTTGACACCAGACATGATCCATTACGGCTTCCTTTCTAGTTTACCGTGTATCAGTGGAACCAAAATAAATAAAAGCTACCTTGTCTTTCAGAGATTGATGTTTTATTTAGACAACAGTAGATTGTGTATTCAGTGATGATTTCTATACAGTAAGAATGAGGACATCACCAGAAGACATATTGTATTGGCATATTTTTAAGTGGGTAACTTGAAAGTACAAGTAAATATTATGTGGTCAAAATAATGAGAATTACTTATAATTTACATATGCATGACCATGATGACGGGCACAAAGAGGCTTTATTATTTGACAAGCACCATTAGGTAGTAGGCATCTTCCCGAATCTGAATACCATATTTGGAAAAGCATGAATAATGCATTTTAAACAAATATTTGTTCCTTCTGAATTGCTATATTATTCAGACACTTTAATAGTACACCTATAGTTGTGGAGAAAACATTTTCAACTGAAAACAATTTGATGAGATCAGAAGAGGAGTGGGGCTTGTTTCTGTTCATAAGGTGTTCGTAATGAAGATATATATATATGTGTGTGTGTGTGTGTGTGTGTTAAATATAAATATATTTTGATTCATAAAGATATTTTCTTAAAATTTACTTTTTGTTTCCCCCACTATTCACTATTCCACTAACTGGAATTTACCCTGGTGGAATGAATGTTTGTCTCCTCATGACAAATTCCATGCTTTTTTTTTTTTGCTCTGTTTAGGGGATCACAGCAACCCCTCATACACATACGAAGATTCAACCACACGACCAGCGTCCTACCAGCTGACTCCTGCATCTTTGAATACTAGCCACGGGCAGTTCAGACAATCAGCGAGAATCCCCAGAATCCCTAATCCTGGCTACCACGAGTCTGCCTCCCCATATCAACCCCAGTTCCCTTAAGAAACTTCTCAGCAAACCAGCGGTCAGTACACATTTATAGAAAAACACAGAAGCTTTTGATGTTGAGTTCTGTTTCAGCATGTTGCACGTTCAATTTTCACCTTCATGACTTGGCTCTCAAAATGTAATCTGAACCGAGAAAACAATTGCGAGTCACTTTTCATTCTCCAATTTCACACCCATAGACCCATAAACCTCATAAACCTTTCTTTTTTTTCTGTCCACAGATGAGGATGAGCGGGTCTCATAGTAGGACATCCTGGGATATCTAACCAGTACCCCAACCTAACAGATTTTTGCCAACTTGCTCTTATTTATCTTTGCTGCCTTTAAATTATCTGCTCTAGCTGCTGCTGTTTAAGTGTTTACATTATGTACTACCAAAAATAAAAACTGAAACGGGAAGACAGACTTTTATTTTCACAACTGTTAAATTATGGAATTCATTACAATAACTCACTCAAGAACAGTACGGCAGTTGGATTGTTGATTGCAAGATTTCAAGATTCAAATGTAGTTATCATCACACTATTGTATTGCACTGTCAGTAGGTTTGTAGAGTATTTGTATTATATGTGAACACATGTAGATGAATATGTGTATATATGTAGGTCCATACAGGATATGTGCCAATGTATGTAGGTTATACTGTATGAGTGTATGTATGCATGTATGTATATGATATGTGTGTGTCAACAATTATGTTTTGTATTATTATGAATTATTGTATGCTTAAATGTTTTTATGTGGACTCTTGGTAGATTAGCCAATAGGCTAAAAGAGATCCAAATCAAATCCAAATCAAATCAAGTGTTTACCTCATTGTTTGCTTGACTTATTATTACCTTATTACCTTATTATAACCCAGAGCAAGGTTAAGTGCTGATTAAGAATGCAACATGTATTATTTAATTATGATGGTGTGATATTTTCTTTGTATATATTGGAAAATTAATAATTTTATTAAATTATTTAACAAAAACATTTATTTCTTTCCTTCCATATTGACAACTTAGAGTTTCACAAATACACATAGTGAGACACATGGTACAGGGCAACAGACATCTATTGTGAAGGGACAGTGCAAGGCATACAGTACTGTGGACAGTAAATCATTATGCATACATACATTCAACATTCAATATCTGAATGGGGCATTTGAGCAGCATGTGAGTGGCCACTACAGTATTGATCCAGTGTAGTGTAAGGAAGTCATACAGAATAGAATGAGATGCATTAAAAAATACCCAAACACACACCCAAAGATGTGCAGACTACTGGCAATGATTAACCATAGAAAAAGAATGTGAGTGTGTCTTTGAATCATGTCCAGCCGGACTGATCCCAAAGCACAGGTCTATGGGTAGGCGAGGCTGGCGGCCATACATGAGGAAGAAAGGTGACTCTCCCGTTGCATCATTTCCAGTACAATTATAGGCGTGCACTAATGGCCGCACATACTTTCGCCACTGTTCTTTCTTCTTGTCCTCAAGTGTACCCAGTAGATCAAGGAGTGTACGGTTAAATCTCTCCACAGTGTTGGCTCTGGGATGGTATGGTGTCCGTGATTTCACACCTGCCAGCTTGCACAACTCTGCCACTACCTCAGACTCAAAATTTGCTCCTTGATCACTGTGGATCCTTTTACGGAAACCAAGGGTGCAAATTAGATTCTCCCACAGGATAGTTGCCACTGTCTTGGCAGTTTGGTCTTTTGTTGGAAACGCCATCGCGTATTTAGTAAAATGATCCGTCATAACTAATATATTCCTGATGTCTCCGGAGTCTGGCTCTAGTGATAAGAAATCTATACAGACCAGCTCTAATATAGCATAGGCTTTGATGTTCACAAGCTTAGCCGCTTTCTGAGCATGGGCTTTTCTTCTGAGACATCTTTCACATGTTTTACATTTAAGTTCAACTGAAAGTGTCATCTTAGGCCAGTACAATCTGGCACGGACCAGTTCTAATGTTCTTTCATACCCCATATGTCCTGTCTCATCATGGACTCATTCCAGTGCCCTGTCTCTATGACTGACTGGAATTATAAGATGGTTATGCTGCTGACCAGCATGGTTGGTCCTCAGGGCCCAGTATTTCAAAACTTGTAATCTGGATCAGAATAATCCGGATAATGAAATCCTCCTTTTCTCAGTCATGGATCACGGTGATCCTGCTGACTTTATCTGAGTATTTCAAAACACAGGCAGGGTGGATCACTGTGATCCCTACCTGGCCGGATACGGATTTCCCAATCTCAAGTCTCCGCCTCCGGGATCTGAAACATGGCGGACTACTTCATGAAAGGAGTAGCACAGAGCCGACTTTCACGTCAAAAGTGTAAGTTAACCGTCGTCTATTGTGTAGCGGTTTTAATACCATACGAACGGCAACCAACACATCATGCAAGCCAACTATTTGAATTGTCACCTTATTAAAAGCAGGCCGTGGCGATCTCTAATTGAGACGCGGCCGTGCTAACGGGAGCTAACGCGGCTCCATTGACTTGTGTGTTAAGCAGCTAGCGGGCTATCATTAGCGGCAATCATTAGCGTCACGTCATTTGCAACACGGCAGATTTACAGTATAAGCAGGCTGCATTGTGTACAGACCTGCTCAGTGCTTAGAAAACAAATTAAGCTGACGCTGCTTCAGCAAAAAGAGACAGAAGGACTCTGCTTGACATTTGAAATAGCATGGTCCTGTTTTAGTTAGTGGTCACATTATTTGACATGTCTTTGTTGGAATAAAACTTTGTTTGGACCCTGCATCCCTTTGTCTTTCTCTGTTTTGGTACATGCAAGTTACAATGTTTGGTGAACTAGAATTTGAGAAATAATTGTAATTTTATTTACAGCAGTTTTACAGTGTGGTCAAAATTTTTACTATGCTTTAAATTTTTTGATATTACTTAAATTACTTGTTAGAAGTACAACACTAACACTTAAGTGTAACGAACATCTTGAGTAACAATATCTAGGAGAAGTATGAGCTGAGAGTTTGTCAGTCCAAGTCAAATCCACCTCTGAGGTGGGATTCAAATGATCCTGAAATTTTGGTATCAAGTTGATCCAGATATCTGACTTAACTTTTGAAATACCCAAATCAGCCTTTTATCTGGATTCAAGGGAGGATTGGATTACCAGAGCTGAAACCCTGATCTTCAGGATCAGGATTCTCCTGATCTGTGTTGAAATACCCAGTTTTCAGATCAGATCTAGATTTAATCCAATCCGACCAGGATAATCCTGTCAGATCACGTTTGAAATACTGGGCCCTGGTGATAAACCACCTTGTCCATCAGAATCAATCTTGGTCTCTCTCTCCAGAGTAAACACTCTGGAGAGAGACTCTATCAGATCAATGACGTGTCTTATAGTTTCATCATCACACTGGAGTTTCTGCCAGTCGAATGCTGTCATATTTGGTAGAGTGGGCTGTCCAGGCCAGGGGACTGGCTCACCTAAGTATTTTCCACTGATGGAATAGGATCAGCGATGTCTTGTGAGTGTTCTACCATTTCATCCACCTCCTCTGCCTGGGAAACACCTGCTGCCTGATGCAGACAGTTTTCATCAATTCTTGATCCAGAATCCCAGACTCCTCTGGTGAGTGTGTAGCCCTGTCCAAAAGCTGACTGACTCTGTTATGGATGTGCTTGGAGTCCTCATCTTCTGCCATAGGTTCTTGGGGTCTCCTTGACAGGCCATCTGCATCCACATTAGTTTTTCCTACTCTGTATTTGATGTTGAAATTGAACGTAGAGAGTGCTGCGAGCCATCTATGCCCAGTAGAATCTAACTTAGCCGTTGTTAACGCATAAGTTAAAGGACTTTTCGCATATGGCCCACTTTAATGCCAGGAACTCCAGTTTGTGGACTGGGTAGTTCCTTTCACTTTTAGTGAGACCCCTACTGGCATAAGCAATGACCCTATTTTGTCCTCCCTGGACCTGGTACAATGCAGCACCAAGACCAGTGACACTGGCGTCTGTGAGTAGTATGTATGGTAGCTTCCAGTCAGCGAAACCAAGGACAGGTGCACTTGTAAGTCGCTCTATAACTGTCTCAAAGGCAGTCTGACATGCTAAATTCCACCTTCCAGCGACAGACTGTGGGTCTCACTATCTGTGAGTAGCCCTCCACAAAACGCCTATAATATCCTGAGAAATCCAGGAAGGATCTGAGGTTTCTCACTGTCTTCGGGACTGGCCACTCTTGGACTGCTGAGATTTTATCAAGATCGGGCTGTATTCCTTACGATGAAATTACATGGCCCAGGTACTTGACTGATGTTTGGAAATCTGGAGATCCTCTCTAAAACTTTCATCAGCCTCTCCTCATGTTGTTCCAGCGTATCTGAGAAGATGATTAGATCGTCCAGAAATGCAATGACCTCCTGTAAGTTTATTCCAGCCATCACCTTCTCCATTGTTCTTTGAAATGTAGCTGGAGAGTTGGTCAGCCCTTGTGGTAAACAACAGAACTGCCAGTTACCGAAGGGGGTGGTAAAAGCTGTTTTAGGGCAGTCTTTCTCCTCAACTTCCAGCTGGTAGTAGCCACTCTTTAGATCTAAGACGGTGAACCATTTTGAGCCAGACAACAGAGCGCATATCCACTCCCTCTATCTGAGGGAGTGGATATGCATCCTTCTTTGTCAGATTGTTGAGTTTTCTGTAGTCCACCACCATTCTCAAGTCACCATTTCGCTTCCTCACTAAAACTACTGGGGATGCATGTGGGGAATTTGACTCTTCTATGATCCCAGCAGCTAGGAGTTCTTTCAGGTACTGTCTCAAATCTTCAAAGTTGGTAGGCGAGACACGTCGTGTGCGCTCCTTAAAAGGAACATGATCCACAAGCTCAATGTTATGGACAATGCCAGACACATGACCTATATCTAAGTCATGTCTTGCAAATGCATTTTGCCACTTCTTTGTTGATTCGTTCTTTGATGTGTCTCTTCAAGTCTTCTGACACAGGTGAGTCTGCAAAATTAGGATCGATAGGATCATGCTTGCTCTCAGCCTGAGTGACGGTGAGCATCTGTGCTTTGTTGAGGGCCCTCGGGTCAGAGTAAACCAGGCCTAGGTCGACTTCTTTCACCCAGTCCACCAATGCACACTCAGTGATGATTCATTTTGGCTGTAGAGTAATGGGATGGTCTGACCCATTATAAACAGATACCTTGACTTTAGAGGGGACCCGCGCTTCACTTGAATCAACTGTGTGCTGACCATTGAGTCCTCCTGGCAAAGGATGCATTTCTGGCTCCTCCAGTATGAACACTTCAGTGTTGGATACTCTGGTGTGACATCTGCCACTGACTTTGTGCACCTCACCTTTGGGAATAGTTACTGGTTTTCTGCCACAAAGACGCACTGGCATGACTTTTGAATCCTTGTTGTGTGACTTAAGCTTCTGACCACAAGCCACATATGCAGCAATCCAATTAGAGTGGATAGTCTGTTTAAATATTGGTCACCACTCTCACTCTTGCAGGCCTGGATGAGTTGTCTGACAACATTAGTGCCAACTAGCAGAGGAACTCTTCCACTGTATGATTGGTCAGGGCAGACTAATGCTAGGACTGGGAACGTTGCAGCTGTACCACACTCTTCTTTGGGAAAAGCAACATCCACTATTATATAGCCAATATAAGGGACTAATTGCCCTGCTGCACCCTCTACCTGAAGGAGGTTGTGAACGAAGGTTATTTCCCGATGTGACAGATGTTGATAAAAGGACTGTGATATGCAGGTGACTTGTGAGCCTGTATCTATAAGGCACTGGCACTTAACACCATCAAGCCATGCTGCTCTCTCGTACAACTCACCCACCAAACCTGGTGGGATCTGTCTTTCATTAGCTGGCGGATTCGTTTAGACTTTGCTCATGTACATTTTGGCCTAACAGTAAGGGGGAACTATTCTTACATTTAACTGCTGTCCATTCCCCAACAGCAGCTACTTTCTGTTTAAAGGCTCGGTTGGAAAGGAGTTAGTATTCTGTGCGGCAGATTTCTGGGTGTGTCTCTGTACAAGCTTTTTCTGAACTAGTTCTGCATTCACTGGATTTGTACAGTGTGACAGGTAATGATTTTCTTCCCCACATCTGTAACAGAAACTCTGTAGTTTGATATCCTTTCCTGAAGCTTTGGTGGGGCATTTTTGCTCTTGCTGTCTCTTCTCTTTTTCCATCACTTGATTTCACTGATGCCACTTTCTTCTTGAGAGCACTCTCAGCTACTCTTGCCTGTTCAATCTCCGCTTCCAGTTGCTTTATTCGCTCTCTCAGGTCCTCATTGCTTTTCTCATCACTTGACATTTCTGGAGAGAATTCAGAGTTAACACTGAGTTGAACATGGCTACGGGCTTTAGTTTGGGTGACGCCTAAACCCCGATTCTTTCTGCTCTCCTTCAGTTCTTGCTCATGTTCAAATGACCTCACTTTGAACAATAGGTCTGAGTAGCCAGTTGTTGCTCTCAAAGGGCCAGTTAACATGTCTTTCAAATGTAGTTGTGCCACATGTTCTCATCCCAACATCCACAAACAAACTGCTTCAGTAACTGAGCGTCAGAGTGTTGGCCCACCATACCCTTCTTCTCAATCACTTCCTGCATAAGGGTATGCAGTTGACACAGATAGTTGGAAGGTTTCTCCCCACTCCTCTGGTGTGTTTCGATGTAATTGGATATAAAGCTCTTCTCCACCTGTCACACTGCCATAGGCCTTCTCTAATTCATGCAGATATAATTTGGGTGGTGCAAGTCTCCAGCACTTACAGCTACATTAACAGCAGGTGGGAGCAGGCTGTTAAGCATCTGTCTACGTTTCATATTATCAGACAGGGATGTGTCTCTGATTATTTGTTTGGCATATAGTCTCCAAGTATTGAAATCAACCTCTCCTGTCTTAGGGTGACTGCCAGAGAAAGGACGGATTTCCAATTTGGAAGTAAGGCCCTCAGTAATATCAGCATCTCGCTTGACAACATGCTCTACTAGTACCCTTTGTACATCAGCAGGGATACTGAAGGTAGGGGGTGTCATAGCAGAAGCAGCTCTCTCTGTCTCACTCTGGTCTGCGTCAGCATTAAGGGCAAAGGATACTTTAGGAGCCACTTTTAGATGACTCAAGTTCTTGGAGTGGACAGCCTCTCTGTGAGTTGGTGATGAATCCACAGTATCTTGGAGTAGGGAGTAGAAGTAAGTGAAGTAGATTCACTGCATGAGAGATGTTGTAAGACAAGGTGATTAAGCTCTTTAAGATCCATCTTGTGATGTTCAGCTAAGCTTTGCATAACATCCTGTACATCCTCTAGAACAGGGGTACTCAAATACAAATCTTAAAGGTCCACAAAGAAAATTTTTAATTAGACAAAGGTCCGTTTATTAAGGTCAGTCAAGCTTTTAATTAAATTATTAAATTAATACTATAAAATTAAATATAAAATATATATAATATAATATAAAATTAAATTATATAAAATATATAAAATAAAATAAAACATAAAATTACATATAAAATTAAATTAAATAGAATCTACAAATCACCATTTCCCCATTATCCCCATCCCCCAAAACCGGTTCACACACCCATCCACCAGAGGTGAATCAAACCATCCCAAGAATCAAAGTCCAAATAAGTCCAGAACTATTGTACATTGTGTCAAACACTGTTGCTTTATGAGAGAAGTGGCACCTTTGGTCTGTTGCCAAGACTTTGAACTTTGGCACAAAAGGTGTGATCACCAGGCAGAGACACTGATGCAAGTGTTCATTGGTGAGTCGGCTGCGGTACTCGTTCTTCACCATGTTCATTGTTGAGAATGCCGACTCACTGCTGTAGGCTGGCCACCTTTGAACATGCCATTTTAGATTGATTCACGTTCGAAAACTCTGCTAGTAGCTAACTGCTGATGAAACAAGCTGTGCTGTCAACTTGATTCTACCGGTCTCTTGTAAAAATAAAGTTTGAAAAAAAAAGTGCGGCTCTACAGTATGACGTCGCGTCCGCGACCCACCGCTGTCATGGAGATGACGGGACGCTGAATGTGATTGGACCAAACCAAAGCAGAGTAGACGTCCTCACACAGACAGTGGAGCAGTCGGACATTCAGAGCGCTGCTTGCAGTGGAGAAAGCGGAGAATTTTGATTCGTTGCGTTGCGGCTATGTCATGCAGATAATACAAATAATACATATGAAAAGTATAATTTGCTCAGAGTCCGGAGACAGTTGTGGTTTGGTCCGGATCCGGACCGGAGTCCGGACTTTGAGGATGACGGCTCTAGAATATCATCTGAGGGTTTTGAGGCTGTTTGTTTTTCTGCTTTAAATTCTGGATTGGGTTTGTGTATGTCCTCAATGTGGACCACTTTCCAGTATCCATTTCCATCAGCATTTAGATGTTCCTCATCTAACAGCATCGGCGTGATGCCCTCTTCAAATTCACAAAGCATGCATCTCCTAACCATGCTATTGGGGTGACTTTATCTACTGATGAGAAGGCTCTATGTACTTCACTAAGCCAGAGTGTTCGAAATCTTTCAGTATTACAGATCTCTCAGGATCAAACCCATACTCAGCACATATATCCATGACTTAGGGAAAGTACAAGCAATATTGCTACTTAGAATGATGTCAAATTTTGTATTCTAGTGACAACTGAATAAATCCTCCACACCCCACGTTGGGCGCCACTTATTTTCTCAGTATGTAACCAGGTATCAATAAAATCCTAAAGTTGAAATACCGGAAAATTTATCCACAAGGTCTGGGATTACTACACTCTTACATTTAAGTAATAGCATCCTGGTTCGATTGATAAAAGATAATAATACATATGAAATTTCTAGATTTTGGACAGTGGAGGACTCATACATGACACTAGAGACAATTAAGTTTGTTTCAAACTTTAAATTTGAATGTTTGTCTCTTATGAAACCAAACAAGCATTTACATGCATATTATGAAACCTGGAGTACAGTATTTCAACATTCTCAAAGATCATTTAAGTTTAAAAGAAAACTTGGCCGTATATACAAAAGAAATATACAATAATAAAAAAAACAACAACAATAACCCAGAAAACAAATCCTATCTAGCTGCAGCGGAACTTATAGTTGTGCACAACCACCTAGTTAAGACGTTACTGAGTTAAGAGCTCAGTTTTGTTTGTCTTTCTTTTCTTGGGGAAGTGTCCAAGAAAAATAATAAAATCAAATAGTTTCTTGATGATGCCTTTAATCCTGAAGTCTTTTAATCCATGTAAGGAGCGATCTTGCACGCCACCGTGCCACTTCAGTGATGCTTACGGACTGACCGCATCACTGTCGTGCCAATAATGACGGTAACGCACACCCTCTCGTGTAATATTGCTTAACTGTATGTGAGGCATGTAAAATAATTGGCAAATCCAGTCTGGCATGAATTCTATCAACTAGCAAACTATTTTGTGCAGCTAACTAGCTAATAGACTATTGCTAGCATGTTTTTAATTGTGAACCTCCGACAATGCGGTTGTAATATATCACAGAAAACTTAGTTTACAAGGACCCAAACTTGAATGAGCTTACCTATTTCAGAAGTAAGATTTTAGAAACAATATTACGGCAGACACTCCACAGCAGTACTAGTATTTAAGCACTTGCATTACTTTCTTACACAGAGCTCATACACAATGCTCTCTTTCTCTCTTCAGGAGTTTTCACAGTGCAATACACATGCGCCACTTATCCACACAACATTACCGTAAAGCACTTTGACTGCCGAAAAATTGCATAGCCCTTGCCCTGTGTGTATTTGGATCAAAATGCAACAGAAAATGCAAGATGACATTAATTACTACAGTGTGATTTCATATGTGGGTTACATTAAACACGCTGAGCATTTGCTTGGATGCTTGTTCCCAGAACACACATGCCCACAAGCAATGACGTAATAGAGCAAAGTGACACGAAACAGTTGTGCTTGGTCTGCATGTACTGTTAATATCTTCAGTGACCAAATGCCTGAGGGTGATTTATGACGGAGTGTTAAACAATATGGGAGAGATACAAGGTGTAAGGTGTGTGTATGTAATAAACTTGTGTGTGTCAAGAGGTTTTATATCTTGATCTCCCTTCTAATCTCAACCAGTCCTGCTGTGACGTTTCTCCACACCTTGACACTGGGTGGATCCATGTAGATAGAGCTTATCTACTGAAGACCAACACTTTGGAGAGCATATGTAGGTATGTGTATGCCTGGATATTCATGTGACCATTGCGGAATTTCATCAGTTGGATTTGAGTGTTTTGTGTCATTGATCACTGAGTGGGATTTTGCCTATTGGGATCTAATCCGGTCATGGCATCTTCCTGGAAGTTGATGATCATCTCTGCTCTACTCATCTGCCCATGTGTTGCTGAAGGTAAGAATAATTACGTATATTTGAGTTTAAGTAGTGGACATGAGATTGCCCTTGATTTAGCTAAAACAGCTATAATTTTTGAGGTGAAATATATAACTCCTTATTTTCAAGTAATCCCCAGTTTTTCATAATTCCTTTGGGCTTTATCTGACCAAGCTCTAATTAAGTTTTTGTTTTCCTCTTTCTTTTTTAAACCAAAAAAACAGTTTTTCATTTGGTCTGAGATTTTTTTTTAAAAAGTACTAAGGTACTCCAGCTCAGTTTGGACCAGACCTACTGATTTGAATTTTTACGCCTGATCAAAGCTCTGTTTTGATGTAAAAGAAATCAACAGACAGTCAAACCCTCATAACTCTCATGCCATGACGGATTAACATGGCATCTATTCATGGTGAACAGTTTTGCCAATATAACCCATCAACTAAGCCTAAAAAAAAATACCAGACTTTAGATTTTTTTAAGTACCTTTGAAAAACTTATAATTGTAACTGTAAGTCATCTTGATGCCTAAATTGGCATATGTGGCCAATCTGTAAAAAAAATGCCCCAATATTAATTTGTAAATGTACAAATTAGGGTATTGAGTATTTTAATATATTGTCAATTTGGCTGCAAATGGACTATCAATACCAAATTAGGCACAAGCATCAACATTATGACTAAGTAACAGCTTACCAAGTATGAAGTTGATGGCATTACCAGATCGGTAACACTTTAAAATAATGAATGTTTATAAGCCCTTTATAAACAATGAATTACTGATTAATTCATGATGAGTTCAGGTGGAGTTACACATAAATTATTATTGTATTATTATTTCATTATTATTAGTGATTTATCAATTATATCTTAATAATTTACAACAAATTTACAACAAATTAGTACATCAGTAGTTAAATCTTTGTACTTGATTTATAAGTCAAGAATACCTTTGCTAATACATAATTTGTAAAACATTACCTAATGTACATGTAACTTCCTAGGGAGCATGTGAAGTCACTGTTGTTCTTAATTAATGATGAACAAATAATTTGCTTGACAAAGTATTTACACAGGTTTTATTAATTTATTATAAAATATTTGTTAGAATATTAACAATCTGTTAAACGGTTGTAGACCTTTTGCAGCCCCCAATCTAAAGTGGCAGCAAATAACATTCATTAAACATTTGCTAATGTTTAGTAAGACATTTGTTGCCATGACTGTGACAAAGGAAAGACAAACAAAAGTACAATGACAGTAATGATATTTTATTGTTCACTTCCTGCAAGAAAATCACAAGAAAACCACATGACTGCTCTCAAACTGACTGGATTTGATTTTAACAGACCAGTGTAAAACCACAGTTCTAAAAAAAGAAAATCATTACAATTGTACATTGTGTAGCTGTACATTGTGGCCACAAAAACAAAAGTAGCCGAATTATTGTATGCATGAAAATTGCAACACTAATCTGAACAGTTACGCAGACACTAAAAATGTGTCTAGCCAAATGCCGGTTTGAGTCTGGACATTTTTGGAGTTATTTCCACAGAGCTGGGTAGTTCTGTGTCGTTCAGCCGCTGGTTTAGTTCAGTGGCTGGGTCAGCCTCAGTGACAGCTGCTGACTTATCTGCAAAAAGTTTTGGTTTGTCAGCAAGTGGTCTGTTGGGCTCCTTGTCCTCCTGTGCAATTCAGGGGCAAATCAAGTTAAAAGGTTTGCATCCACTTTTGTATCTTTCTAAGTCACTACAGTCAAAACTATAATCCTGTAACGTTAGCTAATGTGTTGTGCATTCACTTTTGGTCCATGCTAGGCTAGCTAGATAGGTTAGCTAACCTTAGTGTTACAGGCCAGCTAGCCAAAGAGCCCCACCTGTCGAAGACATAATTGTACTCTAAACATAACCTTCATTAAGTGACACCAAATCTTGAATGTATTGTGAAGTAGGCCTGCACATCCAAGTAACTGTTTAACTAGACATGTGTAGTCTATTGAAATAGCATTTATGCAGATTTTACTGTAAGGATTTATGAAAATACCCACTTATGAGATAGAATGAACCCAGCATTCTAGTTAATATGAACCAACATTTGGATTGAATACTCAACCCATCTTGCTGTGTTAGATTAACCCAGCGTATGTTCGGTCTAATAGTTACCCAGCGGTGTGGTTGGAAACTACCCAAACTGGGTTGCTTTCAATTCAGCACTTTGTGCAAATGTTAACAATACTGTGTCACTTTGGTTTTACACTGGTCTGTTTGGTCAAATCCAGTCGGTTTGAGAGCAGTCATGTGATTTTCTTGTGAAGTGAACAATAAAATATAAAAATGATCATACAATTGTCATTGTACTTTTGTTTGTCTTTCCTTTGTCACAGTCATGGCAACAAATGTCTTACTAAACATTAGCAAATGTTTAATGAATGTTATTTGCTGCCACTTTATTTGATTGGGGGCTGCAAAAGGTCTACAACTGTTTAGCAGATTGTTAATAAATATTCTAACAAATATTTTATAATAAATGAATAAAACCTGCGTAAATACTTTGTCAAGCATTTAGATACCATCTGTCATCAACAAATAATTTGTTGATCATTAATTAAGAACAATAATGACTTCATATACTCCCTAGGAAGTTACATGTACATTAGTTAATGTTTTACAAATGATGTACTAGCAAAGGTATTCTTGACTTATAAATCAAGTACAAAGATTTAACTAATGTCATTACTGATGATGTACTAATTTGTTATAAATTATTAAGATATAATTGATAAATCGTTGATAATAATGAATTGATGATTAACTCCACATTAACTCATCATGAATTAATCAGTAATTCATTGTTTATTAAGGGCTTATAAACATTCATTATTTTAAAGTGTTACCAAAAGATCTCTAATTTATCTAAATCTTGTCACTAATGAAATGGATAATTGATTACAATAAAATGTATTTAAAAACAATGGTATAAATATGCAGTCAGATCTGCTCTACAACTTTGCCATGGGACCACCCCTGTCTGCAATTTTGGCATTTGTAGAAAACAAATTTTTGACATCTCCTCCTTCACCATTGTCCATTTTCCACCAAACCAGAAAACAAATAAAAAAAAGTACTGGTCAAAATATGAATTGTAATTGGTTCTAGTGGGTGTGGTTATTTTTTTATTTTTTTTTCAATCATATATTCGCTATTCCCCTTGAAATAGTACATGATTGTGACATGCAGTTTAGGAAAATAATATTGGAGATATTGGAGACAGCTTGTCACTCAAGAAATATGACCATGATCAGCCAGACAGTGGCACTATAATTAAATAAATACACACATTACATGTAGGCCATAATCCCCACAGCTTGACACCAAACTTGGTTCACATGTGCAGCCAGAGGTTCTCTACAACTTTGTGAATTTAGATGTACCTAAATCACAATTACAAAGGTAGCGACGCAGGAAAGTCACATTAAGTTGAATGTAAATTATTTGTATGTCAGCATTAAAAGAGGACTGTCAATCACAACTTTTATATGTCACTTTTCAAAGCAATATGTGACCACATAGAGTTACAACAGGACAGTTGTTAAAGGACTTCCAGAATGATTGGAGTTTTTGCTGATTTCCTGCATTACCTTACCAACAGCATCAGGAACTCAGCTACCAACTCAACCACCAACTCAGCAACCAACACAACCACCAACTCAACCACCAACTCAGCCACCAACAGAACCTCCAACTGAGACACCAACAGAACCACCAACACAACCACCAACTCAGCCACCAACACAACCACCAACACAACCACCAACTCAGCCACCAACGGGACCACCAACACAGCCGCCAACTCAACCGCCAACTCAGCCACCAACTCAGCCACCAACACAACCACCAACTCAGCCACCAACACAGCCACCAACACAACCACCAACTCAGCCACCAACACAGCCACCAACACAACCACCAACTCAGCCACCAACACAACCACCAACACAACCACCAACTCAACCACCAACTCAACCACCAACACAGCCACCAACACAACCACCAACTCAGCCACCAACACAGCCACCAACACAACCACCAACACAACCCCCAACTCAGCCGCCAACTCAGCCGCCAACTCCACCCCCAACTCAACCACCAACACAACCACCAACTCAGCCACCAACTCAGCCACCAACACAGCCACCAACTCAGCCACCAACACAACCGCCAACTCAGCCGCCAACACAACCGCCAACACAACCACCAACACAGCAACCAACACAACCACCAACTCTGCCACCAACTCAGCCACCAACACAACCACCAACACAACCACCAACTCAGCCACCAACTCAGCCACCAACAGGACCACCAACTCAGCCGCCAACTCCGCCGCCAACTCAGCCACCAACTCAGCCGCCAACACAACCACCAACACAACCACCAACTGAGCCACCAACAGAGCCACCAACACAACCACCAACTCAGCCACCAACACAGCCACCAACACAACCACCAACACAACCACCAACACAACCCCCAACTCAGCCGCCAACTCAGCCGCCAACTCAACCACCAACACAACCACCAACTCAGCCACCAACACAACCGCCAACACAACCGCCAACTCAGCCGCCAACTCAGCCACCAACACAACCACCAACTCAGCCACCAACTCAGCCACCAACAGGACCACCAACTCAGCCGCCAACTCAACCGCCAACTCAGCCGCCAACTCAGCCACCAACTCAGCCACCAACACAGCCACCAACACAACCACCAACACAACCCCCAACTCAGCCGCCAACTCAGCCGCCAACTCAACCGCCAACTCCACCACCAACTCAGCCACCAACTCAGCCACCAACACAACCACCAACTCAGCCACCAACTCAGCCACCAACTCAGCCACCAACACAACCACCAACTCAGCCGCCAACTCAGCCGCCAACACAACCGCCAACTCAGCCGCCAACTCAGCCGCCAACACAGCCGCCAACACAACCGCCAACTCAGCCGCCAACACAACCGCCAACACAACCACCAACTCAGCCACCAACACAACCGCCAACTCAACCACCAACTCAGCCGCCAACTCAGCCGCCAACACAACCGCCAACTCAGCCTCCAACTCAACCGCCAACTCAGCCGCCAACTCAGCCGCCAACTCAGCCACCAACTCAGCCACCAACACAACCACCAACTCAGCCACCAACTCAGCCACCAACACAACCACCAACTCAGCCACCAACTCAGCCACCAACACAACCACCAACTCAGCCACCAACTCAGCCACCAACACAACCACCAACACAACCACCAACACAACCACCAACTCAGCCACCAACACAACCACCAACTCAGCCACCAACAGGACCACCAACTCAGCCGCCAACTCAGCCGCCAACTCAGCCGCCAACTCAGCCGCCAACTCAGCCACCAACTCAGCCACCAACTCAGCCACCAACTCAGCCACCAACACAACCACCAACTCAACCACCAACTCAGCCACCAACACAACCACCAACTCAGCCACCAACTCAGCCACCAACACAACCACCAACTCAGCCACCAACAGGACCACCAACTCAGCCGCCAACTCAACCGCCAACTCAGCCACCAACTCAGCCACCAACACAACCACCAACTCAGCCACCAACTCAGCCACCAACAGGACCACCAACTCAGCCGCCAACTCAGCCGCCAACTCAGCCGCCAACTCAGCCACCAACTCAGCCACCAACACAACCACCAACTGAGCCACCAACTCAGCCACCAACTCAGCCACCAACAGGACCACCAACTCAGCCGCCAACTCAGCCACCAACACAACCACCAACACAACCACCAACTCAGCCACCAACACAACCACCAACTCAGCCACCAACTCAGCCACCAACTCAGCCACCAACACAACCGCCAACTCAGCCGCCAACTCAGCCGCCAACTCAGCCGCCAACACAACCGCCAACACAACCGCCAACACAACCGCCAACTCAGCCTCCAACTCAACCGCCAACTCAGCCGCCAACTCAGCCGCCAACTCAGCCGCCAACTCAGCCGCCAACACAACCACCAACTCAGCCACCAACTCAGCCACCAACTCAGCCACCAACACAACCACCAACACAACCTCCAACTCAGCCACCAACACAACCACCAACTCAGCCACCAACAGGACCACCAACTCAGCCGCCAACTCAGCCGCCAACTCAGCCGCCAACTCAGCCACCAACACAACCGCCAACTCAACCGCCAACACAACCGCCAACTCAGCCGCCAACTCAACCGCCAACTCAGCCGCCAACTCAGCCGCCAACTCAGCCGCCAACACAACCACCAACTCAGCCACCAACTCAGCCACCAACACAACCACCAACTCAGCCACCAACTCAGCCACCAACACAACCACCAACTCAGCCGCCAACTCAGCCGCCAACACAACCGCCAACACAACCGCCAACACAACCGCCAACACAACCGCCAACTCAGCCGCCAACTCAGCCACCAACACAACCACCAACTCAGCCACCAACAGGACCACCAACTCAGCCGCCAACTCAACCGCCAACTCAGCCGCCAACTCAGCCGCCAACTCAGCCGCCAACTCAGCCACCAACACAACCGCCAACTCAGCCACCAACACAACCACCAACTCAGCCACCAACTCAGCCACCAACACAACCACCAACTCAGCCACCAACTCAGCCACCAACACAACCACCAACACAACCACCAACTCAGCCACCAACACAACCACCAACTCAGCCACCAACACAACCACCAACTCAGCCACCAACTCAGCCACCAACACAACCACCAACTCAGCCACCAACTCAGCCACCAACACAACCACCAACACAACCACCAACTCAGCCGCCAACACAACCACCAACTCAGCCACCAACAGGACCACCAACTCAGCCGCCAACTCAACCGCCAACTCAGCCGCCAACTCAACCACCAACTCAGCCGCCAACTCAGCCGCCAACTCAGCCACCAACACAACCACCAACTCAGCCACCAACACAACCACCAACTCAGCCACCAACACAACCACCAACTCAGCCACCAACACAACCACCAACTCAGCCACCAACACAACCACCAACTCAGCCGCCAACTCAGCCGCCAACACAACCGCCAACTCAGCCGCCAACTCAGCCGCCAACACAGCCACCAACACAACCACCAACACAACCACCAACTCAGCCACCAACACAACCACCAACACAACCACCAACTCAGCCACCAACAGGACCACCAACTCAGCCGCCAACTCAACCGCCAACTCAGCCGCCAACTCAGCCGCCAACTCAGCCGCCAACACAACCACCAACTCAGCCACCAACTCAGCCACCAACACAACCACCAACTCAGCCACCAACTCAGCCGCCAACTCAGCCGCCAACTCAACCGCCAACTCAGCCACCAACACAACCGCCAACTCAACCGCCAACTCAGCCGCCAACACAACCGCCAACTCAGCCGCCAACTCAGCCGCCAACTCAGCCGCCAACTCAGCCACCAACACAACCACCAACTCAGCCACCAACTCAGCCACCAACTCAGCCACCAACTCAGCCACCAACACAACCGCCAACTCAGCCGCCAACTCAGCCGCCAACACAACCGCCAACTCAGCCACCAACAGGACCACCAACTCAGCCGCCAACTCAACCGCCAACTCAGCCGCCAACTCAGCCGCCAACTCAGCCGCCAACTCAGCCGCCAACTCAGCCACCAACACAACCGCCAACTCAGCCACCAACACAACCACCAACTCAGCCACCAACTCAGCCACCAACACAACCACCAACTCAGCCACCAACTCAGCCACCAACACAACCACCAACACAACCACCAACTCAGCCACCAACACAACCACCAACTCAGCCACCAACACAACCACCAACTCAGCCACCAACTCAGCCACCAACACAACCACCAACACAACCACCAACTCAGCCACCAACTCAGCCACCAACACAACCACCAACACAACCACCAACTCAGCCACCAACACAACCACCAACTCAGCCACCAACAGGACCACCAACTCAGCCGCCAACTCAACCGCCAACTCAGCCGCCAACTCAACCGCCAACTCAGCCGCCAACTCAACCGCCAACTCAGCCACCAACACAACCACCAACTCAGCCACCAACACAACCACCAACTCAGCCACCAACTCAGCCACCAACACAACCACCAACTCAGCCACCAACTCAGCCACCAACACAACCACCAACACAACCACCAACTCAGCCACCAACACAACCACCAACTCAGCCACCAACACAACCACCAACTCAGCCGCCAACTCAGCCGCCAACTCAGCCGCCAACTCAGCCACCAACACAACCACCAACACAACCACCAACTCAGCCACCAACACAACCACCAACTCAGCCACCAACACAACCACCAACTCAGCCACCAACTCAGCCACCAACACAACCACCAACACAACCACCAACTCAGCCACCAACACAACCACCAACACAACCACCAACTCAGCCACCAACACAACCACCAACTCAGCCACCAACAGGACCACCAACTCAGCCGCCAACTCAACCGCCAACTCAGCCGCCAACTCAACCGCCAACTCAGCCGCCAACTCAGCCGCCAACTCAGCCGCCAACACAACCACCAACTCAGCCACCAACACAACCACCAACTCAGCCACCAACTCAGCCACCAACACAACCACCAACTCAGCCACCAACTCAGCCACCAACACAACCACCAACACAACCACCAACTCAGCCACCAACACAACCACCAACTCAGCCACCAACACAACCGCCAACTCAGCCGCCAACTCAGCCGCCAACACAACCGCCAACTCAGCCGCCAACTCAGCCGCCAACACAGCCGCCAACACAACCGCCAACTCAGCCGCCAACACAACCGCCAACACAACCGCCAACTCAGCCACCAACACAACCGCCAACTCAACCGCCAACTCAGCCGCCAACTCAGCCGCCAACTCAGCCGCCAACTCAGCCTCCAACTCAACCGCCAACTCAGCCGCCAACTCAGCCGCCAACTCAGCCGCCAACTCAGCCACCAACACAACCACCAACTCAGCCACCAACTCAGCCACCAACTCAGCCACCAACACAACCACCAACTCAGCCACCAACTCAGCCACCAACACAACCACCAACTCAGCCACCAACAGGACCACCAACTCAGCCGCCAACTCAACCGCCAACTCAGCCACCAACTCAGCCACCAACACAACCACCAACTCAGCCACCAACTCAGCCACCAACAGGACCACCAACTCAGCCGCCAACTCAACCGCCAACTCAGCCGCCAACTCAGCCACCAACTCAGCCACCAACACAACCACCAACACAACCACCAACTCAACCGCCAACTAAAACACCTGAGCCATTACAATGTCAGAATGGAGGAACTCCCAATGGGCAAAATTGCATATGCCCTCCTGGATTTGGTGGAAACGTTTGCGAATATGTTGAAAATGATGTTGAGCCAGGTATGTCACATTTTCTAATAAGCTCAATTTGTGACAGAAGAAAGGAAAGATTTTTAAAAATGTAATGGTAATGTCACTAAGTAAAAAGTTATATATCACTGTATATAACTATATCATCTATAGTTTACAATATGTTTGTTACCCTTTACAGACAAGCTCAACAGAACAGTCGAGGTCAATGTGGTGGTCAAGGAGAAATATATTCCACAATATAAAGACCCTACATCAAGTGAATACAAAGAGTTTGTTGGAAAGTTCACAGATGAGGTAAGATAAATGGATAAGGCATGTTGGATTTAAAGCAATATAAATGCTGGAATTTGTTAAGGGGCATCAACCTCTATCTCTGATAAAGTTACTTTATTAAGACTATGGTGCAGAACTATGATACAGGTTATAGTGGCCTGTAATTTACATAAATAATAATAATATAGGCTACATTACTATATCTTACTATATTTTTATTATATTATACATATTTTATTATATATTACCTAATAACGCAGAGATTCAACTGAAATGTGTAGTGCAAAATACTGTAATAATACTGCTTTGTCATTTGCTTTTTTGGCTTGCTAAAGAGGCTTAGTTGTAGCACCGTCCTTCATTGTTGAGCAGTTGGAAATGACAGCGTGGCAGGAGGGGGCGGGGTTTATCCAAAAAATAATACTTGTCAGAAAGTCAGTTATGAAAGCCAGAAATCTCACTCCCTGGCCCAGAACATGCTGAGTCATTGGTAGTGATCAACAAACCTGTCAACCCCCCACAGATATATCATGGTCATTTTGTGCTCTGGGACAGTAAAAAAAAAAATTATTGTCCCTTTAAATTTCATAGAGTAACGTGACCTTTTTACTGACCATATTTGGGGTAATATTGAAATCCAGTGCTCCATACATTTTGGTGAACCATGGTCAGGATCTTACTATCATGTCCCTCACAATCCACTTCTACAACCCAGCATTTGGTGCAAAGGCACCACACAATTTGTTGGAAAGAGGTGAACTAGCAATTGTGAAAATTAGTCCCAAAAGCTATCTTATAATGCTACCTTACTGCTCAAATATTGGTTTAAAAGTGATCTCCATAGAACCTACTGTAGGAAGGGTGACATCTAAAAACTGTATAGCGTGACGTCATTGCCTTGGATTGGTGCATGACAAGATGAACTCCACAGGGACTTTAATTTAGGATGTTGTAGGAGAGTTGTATTCTTGCAGTAATGCCTCAGAACCAATCTATTATTTCAGATACCACCCCCTTCCAGCCCCATCCTGGGACTGAATTCCCACCTAAACAACTATTTACTATTTAAGTGTGTAAGGGCAGATGAGATTACTATTTCTGGTGAGGTTTATGGTAGGTAGCTGTATACTGTAGGTACAGTGTGTGTTGAATGTACATTTTTATGTATACCATGAAGATTACCCAACAGGGAATTGAAATATTTTAGGGTTGTTGTATGCAGACGCTCAGATGAAGATTTATTGTGTAACATATCAAAAGTATGAAACACATCCTGCTTTCTGAATCAGCAATTAAGTTTCATGGAAAGCCGCCACATCAGCAATTTGATTTATATACGTATTCTTGTCCACTATGTAGAGCATATTTCTCAATTCCTTAATTCCTTGATGTTGACTATCTAGGTCTTCTGTCAGATTAATTGTCCCGGAAACATGACGTCTAACAACATCTAATTATTCAGATGTTGCAATTTGAAAAGCATTCTATAGTTGGAAGATCAATCTTCTTCTGTTGTTACTATTTCAGATGGTGATATACTACGAGGGCAAGAACATAAAAAACTTTAAAGGAGTGGTGGTAACCAGTGTGAGGTATTTGATATTTTGTGGAAAAAATAAGAGTGTTGAATTATATGTAAACACAGAAAGGATAATCGCAATTGATTGGTTTTGTTTGTACATAATGAAGCTTGTACTGCAAAATTAATTGAATTTTCAAGTATTTCGGATTTTCAAGTTTTTTCCTATAGATTGAGCTATCGCGCTATTGAGCTACTTTAGCATGCTACACTTTATAATAGTGATTGGTTGTAAGCAATTTATAAGCCATTACTTAATAATTAATTAATAATTAACTAATAATTTACACCAAGTAATGTATACATATTTTGATTGATGATTTTTTTGATGATTCATAAATAATTAGTAATTATGTTAATCATTCACTAATTATTTATAGATGTTTTGACAGTAACTACTGCTAGTTAATGTGTAGTAAAATATTTGTAAATGTTTTAAGAATTCATGAAAAGCATTAACCATGTATAATATGATCCTTGATAAACAATTTATATATTTTTCGTTAATAATTAGCAAATCCTTTATAATGATTAGTAATTAAAAATCTATTGCAGCCCCTAATATAAAGGTGAAAATATTTGCCAACTAGATAGTAATAACACAGCACAGTGTTGCTGCTCTGGCTCTACTTTGTGTACACCCATTGGGGTATTTGCATGGCGCCCCTGCTATACCTTCAGCATGCTTGCTGGGTAAGCAGGGAGCAGCTTGGTGCAATGCCAAAATTCCAAACATTACTGTTACCATTACATTACCATTTGTTGCTATAGCCCGTTTTATCTTGTGACTAGAGTGTTCCTGACTGACCCATTATGTTTGTCAAACTGTAAAACACATGTTCAACAGGAGTTCTTGCTGGGTTGATTTCTCTTTGCTGCATAAAGTATTAAAAAGGATAGAAATTGTTTATTTAAGGATCATATTATACATGGCTAATGCTATTCAATTCTTAAAATATTTACAAATATTTTATTACACATTAATTAGCATTACTTGATATTGTACAAATGATTTACAAATAATGTTTAACAACATCTATAAATAATTTGTGATTAACATAACTAATTATTTGTTAATCATTTGAAAACATGTATAAATGATTTGTTAATTATTAGTTCATTGCTAAGTAATAGCTTATAAATGGCTGTTACCGCTACTTGGATTTATACAGGGAGCACCCTAGAGAGCAGAACCTGTACCGCCAAATACAACTGTATAACCATTAGTGGAATTACGGTTTTATCTTAATGACGAGTGTTCCTGACTGAAATAAAGACTGATAATGTATGTACACAAGGTTTTAATAATCCTAGTACAATGCTTTGACATTGTGATCTAATAATATTGCCAAGATGCCTCTTCTTCTGATTGTGGCTCCTTTCCTGTCTTTTCTCCTAGTCCTGGAGAGCCTGTGGTCAGACACTCACACAATGCTGTGGAGGAGGTAAAGGAATTCAAATACCTTGCCAGGAGGAAGTTGAATGAAAAGGAGCAAATACAGCATGAACATTGGTCATTAATTGCTTATTTTTTTGTCTTTTTTTTTTTTTTTTTAGATGAGATCATGGGGTGGAGACATGGCTATCTACAGTGTCACACCAACAGCAGAAAGGTAATATTATGAGAACAGACCTTTCAAGCTTTGTCAACATCATAAAAAGAATGTAAAAATAGAGTCAAGCTGCACTATTGAATAAAGCTGCACTAGGTGACTTTGCTTGTTGGTGGTTCCAAATGGCAGGGAGAGGTAACTGAAAAAAAAAAAAAGTTCAATACCAAGAAATCCTGTAAAGTGATGTCAGTGATCACAAAGCCCCGGCTGGTCTGTGATGCTTTATACCAAGGATACCAAAGGATCAAGGAAGGCAAACAATAAAACGTTGATTTTGATTGAGTCCAGCTTTCTCTGGACAAAGCCCTCACCCACTGCTGTTTAGGAAACACTTTTGGATTTCCAAAAGTTCACACTTCACAAGAGCTAGCTCAAAGTTCAGTTCACACAGATTAAAATGAACTTTCATAGTTCACAATTTTGAATTTTTAACTAAGTTCACAGTCCCAAAACATTAACTAGTTCACGTTAATTTCTTCCGTTTTTTGTTTTTTAAATGAGCTGCTCTGAGCTATTCTTTTTCAATAGAACCTCCTGCTACCCATCCATCCCCAGCCCCCAATCATTGCCACTGCCCACTTCCCAAACTAAATGAATTACTGTATACTACTATAGAATCACAGGCAGAGATTACTTTTAAAAGCCAAGAAAAACCAATGTGAGTATATGTTTTACCACTTAGACAATGTGTCATGCAGAAAGTGAAAAAAAGACGATGCAATGGAAATTTTATTTAGCCTGCATGAACCAAATTATGCAGCAGTTCAAAAACATAAAATAGATTCATATGCTTCTGGCGGGCACAATTTGCATAAAAATGTGACATTTTTTCCATTGGAATCTGTACTGATTTGTTCATAAAACTCCTTCAAATATTCATATGAACCGGCTTCAGCATTACCTGTAGCTGCGTCTGAATTGCCAGTTGCACTAGCCATGCCGGGTGTCGTAAAACACAGTGAGTGAGCGTCGTTAACTCTCGCGGGAGTTAGCGACGCTCACGTTCACGTTCATTAGTTGCACACGGATACGTTCAGTTCACCGTTCACCAAAAACATGAGCACGTTCATGCACAACACTGTGGATTTCTCTCTGAAAGGATATTTCCAATTATTTTCAACCTCCAAGTTTTTGCCATCATGCTGATCGATTCTAATCAAAATTATCAATTAGTAGAGCTTCATACCTCTTAGTTTGCAGGGAGTGCTGCTTTCTGATACAATGCAACTTGCAAAGGGAAACTCAGGCAGTTGAGCCAAAAGTGATTAAAACACGTCCTTTTCAACAAAATAGCACTCACACTGCAATGAGATCTGCCTACATCCGAATTTCCAATTATCCATGGAAACTTGAGTGTATTACAGTGTTACATATGCTACTAGCAAGTACAAGTTCAAGTATTCTGATGCCACATTCACGTCATATCAGATTTACCGTAAATGCAACCTGCCAACTGGGAAAAACCAGTAATGTGAAGTGAAGTAATTTTTACGAAATTTTGTATCAGAATCAATTGGCACGATGGCTAAAACTAGGAAAATAAGACCCAGAATGAAAATATTCAGAATTATCCCTTAAGTTTCAATTCATCACTTACTGTCTGGAGAAGATTTTCCACTAGTGGCGTTACTGACACCAGAATTTAATCTGGGTAAATAGGGCGTCTCTTTGGCATTTCAATTGTGGGGGATGGGACGCTCTTCTCTGTTGCAGCCCCATTTTGTGATTTAGGCTGATAAAATGTAGTAATGTGGGTGTATTTTTACATAAAAATCTTTCCTAGTTTTAAATGTTGTTAGCATTACTGAACAGGCTAGAAGAGGAGTGGAAGATGCTACTCTGACTTTATTGTATGGAGTGTGGAGTTATGCGATAAGTGAGGCTGAAAAAAAAAAATTATTCATCCCCATAGCAGTGACAATGCTTAATCATATATGTTGGTGTAGCCTCTGTTTCTGTAGCACAAACAGCACTAGCATGTACTAGCATGTACTAGCATGAGAAAAATTCTGGGTACATTTTGTAATTTCATCCAGAGGAAGTGGTTGGCCCCAGATCACATATTTGAAGATATTAAAAAGCTAAAAGTACAGAAATTGATTTGATGACTAATTCAGGGCCATCTTTAATAATAACCACTCATTATTTAAACTTGAGGATCTACCTGCATGCAATTGCAATTTCTGTTAAATGAATTTCTTTGATGTTATCAAATCAATGAGTAAAGTGGAGAGGACAACTGTAGTCAAAGTGCCCCTATGCATTCTCCAATAAACTACATTCATCTTCAAATCATTTCTACTACTCTGAAGAATCACCAGGACCTGAGGCCATGGGCCAGCCAGGCTTTTATTTGTCAAAACGGGGAGCCCCTGCCATTACAAGGGACTCGGCTGTTAGTTAGCTGAAGTTAACTGATTACTACCAGTGTTGACTTACTTTCTTCTTCATTGAAAAAAACTTCCTTATGTCCATGTTGTGTGGGGGAGCAAACATATCAAACCAAGATAGACCAGTCTACAGTAACAATCAAATGAAAACTAGCCTCGGTCCTCATCTTTTCACCATTTTGCTAACGTTAATCTTAACGTTAGCAAGCGTTAGCGCTTCTTAACAGTTAGCTAACCGAACAGTGAGGCTGCTGTCAGTCAGTCTAGAGACTTTGTAGCAAAAACAAGAAGGCTATAAGCAACAGGCCAACAAAATACGAACATTTATTTAAATGCCAAGCTTTGATTTTCGGTAAGTTAACAATTTCCTGAACATTTTGTGGTGACAGTGTGTGACCCACCTTAACTCAGCTACCTGGCATCCGGGCATCAATGACTAGCTAACGTCAGCGGCGCGCTCGTGTGCCTGGGTGCAAGGTAGCAGTGAAAACGTGGTATGGAATTTCATTGATTTGGGCATTCTCTCAATAAGCAAGCGGAATGGATTTGATAATGAAGCACTGACACAGCGCTCTGAAAAGAGCGCCGAGTGGATAGACCGACACACTGATTTTCGACATGGTAAAAACATGGTAAAAGTGGGGGGGGTCTAAACTAATCATTTTAATAAGTGGGTGGGGCCACCCTCATATAATAGCTGCGACGCCCATGCTAACTATGTTTTATGAATGACTTATGATCTGTCTTGTTGATTCTTACTGTTGGTTGTTGTTGGTTTTACTATCTTTTACTGATGTAACAGATGTTGAGCGATGCCTGCTTCTTTTTTTAAAACTCTCTATGCTGAATGGATAAAGGTTGATTGATTGATTGAGATTGATTGACATTACATAGATGGAAATAACACATGATAACAAGTGATGAAATGGAAGAATTAAGTTCTAAGACACTGCTTCTTTGAGGAACATATCACAAGCTCCAAATGAGTAAAGGCACTTTAATAGCAAATCTGTAAAAGGAAATAATCCACTCATGAGCGCATGTTTGGAAAATACCTGTGGATTCCAGATGTCACATGACATCCTGACTCAACCTATACTGACATGTATGATTTTCTGTCTGCCTCAGTGTTAAGGTGGCACATGACGTGGTTTTGGAGGTTCTGAATAATGCTAGCTCTGTGGAACAATATGATCAAGACTTTGGAGCAATTACAGAGGCTGTTGACAGCCTTGTTGGCTGCACAGTAGGTAAGATAACAGGACACACTCACACAATATCCACAGTTGGCAAGACATGAGACCAGCGTCATATTCATTAAAGTATAACTTATACAGAACACATTTCGCTACCAACAGACTACCAACACGAGGTTATCCTATACATTCGGCTGAGGCCCATATTTTTATTGCTGATCCTATCAAAAATATTTCTTCATGTGTATTTTTCTGTTGATATTCAATCTTCTGAATTTTCAGAATGTCCTAATTTCGACGTCACCACTGTGGAAAAGCCAAAGGAAACAGAGGTTGATTTGGCATGTCAGTATGACCACAACTGTGTGTGTGTGTGTGTGTGTGTGTGTGTGTGTGTGTGTGTGTGTGTGTGTGTGTGTGTGTGTGTATGTGAATCAGTGTTATTTTGGCACCAATTTTAGATTTTATTAGTCTTTTTTTTATGAAAATGTTTATTAGAATGAGTCATATTTTAGTGATTCAAGTATTTTTTTGTTTTATTTAGCTTAATTTTTAGTCTCATTACATTTTAAGTACATTTTAAGTCTGTTTTTGTCATATTAGACATAACAAATGCCCACTGTGTTTGTATGTAACATGTCCACACACACGTGTTTCATATAAAAAAAAAAACATCAATATGACATAGCTGGAATTGAAACTAATTCAACTCCTTATCTCTTTGTTTCTCTCCCTCCTCCTGACATACACCAGCTGTATGTGAAAAGCTTGTTGCAGATCCAGAGCTCGGCGAACTCTACGAAGCTAAAAAAATTGATGGAGTGATCAAGTGTGTGACTGCATGTCAGAGTGAACATTCACAGTATAAAATATGCCACCACAACGGAAAGTGCAGAGTGTACAAGGACACTGGAGCTCTTTGCCAGTAAGTCCACCTGTTCTCTTTATCAGCTTGATGCTTGTTTTACTTGAGTGCTTCTACTGAATGTCTAAATGATTCTTATAACAGAGGTTCTCAACACCCAGGGGTCTTTGATGGGGTTCCAGGAGTCCTTGAGGGGATTCTCAGGGTTCTGAAAGGGGTACAAGGGTCTTTGAGGGGATTCTCAGGGTCCTTGAAGGGGTTTTAGGGGTTTTGGAAGGGGTTCCAGGGGTCTTTGAGGGGATTCTAGGGGTTCTGGAAGGGGTTCCAGGGGTCCTTTAGGGGGTTCCAGGAGTCCTTGAGGGGATTCTCTGGGTTTTGAAAGTTGTTCCAGGGTCTTTGAGGGGATTCTCAGGGTCCTTGAAGGGTTTCTAGGGGTTTTGGAAGGGGTTCCAGTGGTCTTTGAGGGGATTCTAGGGATTCTGGAAGGGGTTCCAGGGGTCCTTTAGGGGGTTCCAGGAGTCCTTGAGGGGATTCTCTGGGTTCTGGAAGGGGTTCCAGGGGTCCTTTAGGGGGTTCCAAGGGGTCCTCCAGCAAAATTAGAAATGTAATTCCACCTTAATTTAATTCACTAGAAATCAATTGTAGAATGTATAAGAATGACAATTGTAACCCTAGGTTTCACTCACCACTATTTTCTCCCCATGTACAATGTATACAGTTCTACAATTGAATAGTAAATCAACATCAACTAAAATGCTCTCATATGGAGACAAATTCTGATCAAATGGGGTTCCATGACATTTGAATGTTTAAGAACCGCTGCCCTATAACACAATTGCAGCCAGTTATTCTGATATTTAACCTCCTTCCTCTTCTTTTATTCCAGTTGTTACAAAGCGGATGTGACTTGGTACTTGGGCGATGACTGTAGCTACCCTATACAGCAGAATGCTTTTTATATTGGGATAAGTGTGACCCTTGCTGCTCTGTTGGCGACAGTGGGAGCCTTGACTGCATACGTGATGATGAATAAGAAAAAGCAAATCCGGTAAGCTCTGCAGTGACATTTAAAAACAAAAATGGGAAAAATGGAGTATTGAAAGTTGTATATATCACAGGATTTGTGAAGATGGTCTGGATGGATGGCATGAGACTCGATTCCAGGGAACACAGTTTTTTCTCTAATAACACTGGTTAAATAAAAAAAAAAACAGCACACCGTTGGACCACCAACTGAACTTATCTAACAGTTGAGTAGTGCTGGGCAGAACAAGTCTTTTGGTGAATCGTTCTTATCAACTCAGTAGAGAATCGAATGAGCCGTTCATTCAAGAACCCAAATGAACGGCTCGCTCAACAATGTAATACTTCCTCATTGTTGAGCGAGCTGTTTATTTGGGTTCTCGAGTTTCAGTACGTAAGTAATCCGTATACTTAATACTCAAACTTGACTCGACATGGAAGTAGTATTGAACGCTCTAGATGCTGCTCGTCTCGGACAGCTTGCAGTTAGTAATTTGAAAGTGAAACTTGAAAACCCTAATGAACGGCTCGCTCAACAATTTACTACTTCCTCAAAGAGCGGGTTTGAGGGGTTAGTGCCATGTCTTTGTTTGTTAAGGTACATGGCGATCATTCAATTGTTCAATGAGCTTTGATGGAAACTCAAAGTGGGAGGAACCATTATGTACCACTACAGACTGTATGTTTCGAGCTCGAGAATGATTCGTTTAAAATGATTCGTTCATTATTTTTGGCCCAGCACTACAGTCGAGTGCAATATTGTCCGTCCTTCTTGGAGGTCAGTCTTTGTTCCCTGGCGTGTCTGTAGGCTTCAGTCTCCATGGTCATTAGCACAAACATTCTACAGGTGCGCCCATAACCACACCCACAATTATGTTTTCCAGCACAGGAACATGAATGAACGATTACATCACAAGCATGATGTGGACAAAGGGCAACTTTTACTATTGTGATCATATGAACACACCCTTTTGCTTTTTGTTCATTTGTCTATACTTATTGGTATAGTGGTCTACTAGATACTTCAAATGAGGTGGATGTTACCACTTCATAAAGCCATTAAAGTTTGTGTTTGTGCGAAAAGACAAATGAAGAAAACTACTATTTCTATTTTGGTGAAATTTAGAATCCAAAGCTAGTTCTCAGTAAAATATATTTAAAACCAGTGGTATGGTCAGATGTTTTTCCCACCTACTGTTTATAATGAAAACTGTACTGCTGCCTCCCTCTGCCTGCAGGAAAAGAGACATTAAAGAGAAGCTTGTGGACCAGTGGCTGAAGGAGGACTTTGAATGGCCCAGAGCAAACAGCAACACTGGCAGACATTACGCTGGTAATGTAAACTATATTATGCATGCTCACACACACACACACACACACACCCACACATAACATACACACACACCAGCAAATTCTTGCATTCGCTTGCACTATTGCAGCAACAGTATTTTTTGACAGGGACAATGTACAATAATTCATATTTCTGTAAATGAGTTCGACAAAAAAGCTAGTCCCTGGCCCTGTCTTGTAGAGTATCAGACATTGACAGATGAGTTATAAGACAGAGGTCCAGATTCACTGAGATTGCTTTATGAGGGCAATTTTTTTGCGTCTCGGTTGCTGGAGTTAAGACCGCAGAATATTCATCTTATTCACTAACAAATTTGTGCAAATCAAGTGATGCAAACAAGCCCTCTAAAAGAGCACTCTGCAAGCAAATATCCCCTCATCACCAACTGCAAGTGCAAATAGCTTCAGCTGCAGTGTTGGGGGTAACACATTACTCTGTCACACGTTAGAGGACAAGGAACTGAACATGTTCGTTTTTCAATTTATGTAATCAGTTATTAGTTACTTCCTCAAACTTGCATTTCATTACTTTTATTTTCCTTTCAAATGGCCACATTTGTATTTTGTGCAAATTAAAAAGAAAAACAATGAAAGCATTGCACTAAATTACATTTTTAATAGCACACATTAGGCTGTGGTTGCGTGGTGGAGGCTTGTAGACTATGACTAGCTTTTGGAATGCACACAACAATACATTTCAGAACTTTGAACTACTGTTCAAAGGAAAGGAGGAGGTTGTTGTTAAATGTAAGCTGTGCATGGGGGAATTGAAAGCACAGCCAAAGTGTTGTGAGCGCTATCTTCTGTTTATTTTGACACCAGACATGATCCATTACGGCTTCCTTTCTAGTTTACCGTGTATCAGTGGAACCAAAATAAATAAAAGCTACCTTGTCTTTCAGAGATTGATGTTTTATTTAGATAACAGTAGATTGTGTATTCAGTGATGATTTCTATACAGTAAGAATGAGGACATCACCAGAAGACATATTGTATTGGCATATTTTTAAGTGGGTAACTTGAAAGTACAAGTAAATATTATGTGGTCAAAATTATGAGAATTACTTATAATTTATATATGCATGACCATGATGACGCGCACAAAGAGGCTTTATTATTTGACAAGCACCATTAGGTAGTAGGCATCTTCCCGAATCTGAATACCATATTTGGAAAAGCATTTTAAACAAATATTTGTTCCTTCTGAATTGCTATATTATTCAGACACTTTAATAGTACACCTATAGTTGTGGAGAAAACATTTTCAACTGAAAACAAAATTTGATGAGATCAGAAGAGGAGTGGGGCTTGTTTCTGTTCATAAGGTGTTCGTAATGAAGATATATATATATATATATATATATGTGTGTGTGTGTGTGTGTGTGTGTGTGTGTGTGTGTGTGTGTTAAAGATAAATATATTTTGATTCATAAAGATATTTTCTTAAAATTGACTTTTTGTTTCCCCCACTATTCACTATTCCACTAACTGGAATTTACCCTGGTGGAATGAATGTTTGTCTCCTCATGACAAATTCCATGCTTTTTTTTTGCTCTGTTTAGGGGATCACAGCAACCCCTCATACACATACGAAGATTCAACCATACGACCAGCGTCCTACCAGCTGACTCCTGCATCTTTGAATACTAGCCACGGGCAGTTCAGACAATCAGCGAGAATCCCCAGAATCCCTAATCCTGGCTACCACGAGTCTGCCTCCCCATATCATCCCCAGTTCCCTCTAAGAAACTTCTCAGCAAACCAGCCGGTCAGTACACATTTGTAGAAAAACACAGAAGCTTTTCATGTTGAGTTTTGTTTCAGCATGTTGCACGTTCAATTTTCACCTTCATGACTTGGCTCTCAAAATGTAATCTGAACCGAGAAAACAATTGCGAGTCACTTTTCATTCTCCAATTTCACACCCATAAACCTCATAAACCTTTCTTTTTTTTCTGTCCACAGATGAGGATGAGCGGGCCTCATAGTAGGACAACCTGGGATATCTAACCAGTACCCCAACCGAACAGATTTGTGCCTCAAATCAATACTGATTGAAGTCTGTACCATTATGGAGAAAGCTTCAAACTGATTACTTTGCTCCAACTTGCTCTTATTTATCTTTGCTGCCTTTAAATTATCTGCTCTAGCTGCTGCTGTTTAAGTGTTTACATTATGTACTACCAAAAATAAAAACTGAAACGGGAAAACAGACTTTTATTTTCACAACTGTTAAATTATGGAATTCATTACAATAACTCACTCAAGAACAGTACGGCAGTTGGATTGTTGATTGCAAGATTTCAAGATTCAAATGTAGTTATCATCACACTATTGTATTGCACTATCGGTTTGTAGAGTATTTGTATTATATGTGAACACATGTAGATGAATATGTGTATATATGTAGGTCCATACAGGATATGTGCCAATGTATGTAGGTTATACTGTATGAGTGTATGTATGCATGTATGTATATGATATGTGTGTGTCAACAATTATGTTTTGTATTATTATGAATTATTGTATGCTTAAATGTTTTTAATGTGGACTCTTGGTAGATTAGCCAATGGGCTAAAAGAGATCCAAATCAAATCCAAATCAAATCAAGTGTTTACCTCATTGTTTGCTTGACTTATTATAACCCAGAGCAAGGTTAAGTGCTGATTAAGAATGCAACATGTATTATTTAATTATGATGGTGTGATATTTTCTTTGTATATATTGGAAAATTAATAATTTTATTAAATTATTTAACAAAAACATGTTTTTCTTTCCTTCCATGTTGACAACTTAGAGTTTCACAAATACACATAGTGAGACACATGGTACAGGGCAACAGACATCTATTGTGAAGGGACAGTGCAAGGCATACAGTACTGTGGACAGTAAATCATTATGCATACATACATTCAACATTCAATATCTGAATGGGGCATTTGAGCAGCATGTGAGTGGCCACTACAGTATTGATCCAGTGTAGTGTAAGGAAGTCATACAGAATAGAATGAGATGCATTAAAAAATACCCAAACACACACCCAAAGAAGTGCAGACTACTGGCAATGATTAACCATAGAAAAAGAATGTGAGTGTGTCTTTGAATCATGTCCAGCCGGACTGATCCCAAAGCACAGGTCTATGGGTAGGCGAGGCTGGCGGCCATACATGAGGAAGAAAGGTGACTCTCCCGTTGCATCATTTCCAGTACAATTATAGGCGTGCACTAATGGCCGCACATACTTTCGCCACTGTTCTTTCTTCTTGTCCTCAAGTGTACCCAGTAGATCAAGGAGTGTACGGTTAAATCTCTCCACAGTGTTGGCTCTGGGATGGTATGGTGTCCGTGATTTCACACCTGCCAGCTTGCACAACTCTGCCACTACCTCAGACTCAAAATTTGCTCCTTGATCACTGTGGATCCTTTTACGGAAACCAAGGGTGCAAATTAGATTCTCCCACAGGATAGTTGCCACTGTCTTGGCAGTTTGGTCTTTTGTTGGAAACGCCATCGCGTATTTAGTAAAATGATCCGTCATAACTAATATATTCCTGATGTCTCCGGAGTCTGGCTCTAGTGATAAGAAATCTATACAGACCTGCTCTAATATAGCATAGGCTTTGATATTCACAAGCTTAGCTGCTATCTGAGCATGGGCTTTTCTTCTGAGACATCTTTCACATGTTTTACATTTCTGTTCAACTGAAAGTGTCATCTTAGGCCAGTACAATCCGGCACGGGCCAGTTCTAATGTTCTTTCATACCCCATATGTCCTGTCTCATCATCGACTCCTTCCAGCACCCTGTCTCTATGACTGACTGGAATTACAAGCTGGTTATGCTGGTGACCAGCATGGTTGGTCCTCTGGCGATAAAGCATCTTGTCCATCAGAATCAATCTTGGTCTCTCTCTCCAGAGTAAACACACATCATGGGTCTCTTGACGTCTCTCTGAGCTAGACAATGTCACACCAGACTCTATCAGATCAATGACGTGTCTTATAGTTTCATCATCATGCTGGAGTTTCTGCCAGTCGAATGCTGTCATATTTGGTAGAGTGGGCTGTCCAGGCCAGGGGACTGGCTCACCTAAGTCATTAGGAACAGCACTCTCATCACAGAGAAGGGTTTCCACAGATGGAATAGGATCAGCGATGTCTTGTGAGTGTTCTACCGTCTCCACCGTTTCATCCACCTCCTCTGCCTGGGAAACACCTGTTCTAACCTGATGCCTCACGCAGACAGTTTTCATCAATTCTTGATCCAGAATCCCAAACTCCTCTGGTGAGTGTGTAGCCCTGTCCAAAAGCTGACTGACTGTTACGGATGTGCTTGGAGTCCTCATCTTATGCTTGGGGTCTCCTTGACAGGCCATCTGCATCCACATTAGTTTTTCCTACTCTGTATTTGATGTTGAAATTGAACATAGAGAGTGCTGCGAGCCATCTATGCCCAGTAGAATCTAACTTAGCCGTTGTTAACGCATAAGTTAAAGGATTGTTATCTGTCAGGATGCTGAAGGGTACTCCATAAGAGACAATCCTGAAACTTTTCGCATATGGCCCACTTTAATGCCTGGAACTCCAGTTTGTGGACTGGGTAGTTCCTTTCACTTTTAGTGAGACCCCTACTGGCATAACGGATGACTCTAGTTTGTCCTCCCTGGACCTGGTACAATGCAGCACCAAGACCAGTGACACTGGTCTTGGTGCTGCATTGGTGCTGCACTCCTGTGCTGCACTCCTGGACTGCTGAGATTTTATCAAGATCGGGCTGTATTCCTTACGATGAAATTACATGGCCCAGGTACTTGACTGATGTTTGGAAAAACTTGTATTTTGAAGGCGACAGTTTTAATCTAAATCTGGAGATCCTCTCTAAAACTTTCATCAGCCGCTCCTCATGTTGTTCCAGCGTATCTGAGAAGATGATTAGATCATCCAGAAATGCAATGACCTCCTGTAAGCTCATTCCAGCCATCACCTTCTCCATTGTTCTTTGAAATGTAGCTGGAGAGTTGGTCAGCCCTTGTGGTAAACAACAGAACTGCCAGTTACCGAAGGGGGTGGTAAAAGCTGTTTTAGGGCAGTCTTTCTCCTCAACTTCCAGCTGGTAGTAGCCACTCTTTAGATCTAAGACGGTGAACCATTTTGAGCCAGACAACAGAGCGCATATCCACTCCCTCTATCTGAGGGAGTGGATATGCATCCTTCTTTGTCAGATTGTTGAGTTTTCTGTAGTCCACCACCATTCTCAAGTCACCATTTCGCTTCCTCACTAAAACTACTGGGGATGCATGTGGGGAATTTGACTCTTCTATGATCCCAGCAGCTAGGAGTTCTTTCAGGTACTGTCTCAAATCTTCAAAGTTGGTAGGCGAGACACGTCGTGTGCGCTCCTTAAAAGGAACATGATCCACAAGCTCAATGTTATGGACAATGCCAGACACATGACCTATATCTAAGTCATGTCTTGCAAATGCATTTTGCCACTTCTTTGTTGATTCGTTCTTTGATGTGTCTCTTCAAGTCTTCTGACACAGGTGAGTCTGCAAAATTAGGATCGATAGGATCATGCTTGCTCTCAGCCTGAGTGACGGTGAGCATCTGTGCTTTGTTGAGGGCCCTCGGGTCAGAGTAAACCAGGCCTAGGTCGACTTCTTTCACCCAGTCCACCAATGCACACTCAGTGATGATTCATTTTGGCTGTAGAGTAATGGGATGGTCTGACCCATTATAAACAGATACCTTGACTTTAGAGGGGACCCGCGCTTCACTTGAATCAACTGTGTGCTGACCATTGAGTCCTCCTGGCAAAGGATGCATTTCTGGCTCCTCCAGTATGAACAGTTCAGTGTTGGATACTCTGGTGTGACATCTGCCACTGACTTTGTGCACCTCACCTTTGGGAATAGTTACTGGTTTTCTGCCACAAAGACGCACTGGCATGACTTTTGAATCCTTGTTGTGTGACTTAAGCTTCTGACCACAAGCCACATATGCAGCAATCCAATTAGAGTGGATAGTCTGTTTAAATATTGGTCACCACTCTCACTCTTGCAGGCCTGGATGAGTTGTCTGACAACATTAGTGCCAACTAGCAGAGGAACTCTTCCACTGTATGATTGGTCAGGGCAGACTAATGCTAGGACTGGGAACGTTGCAGCTGTACCACACTCTTCTTTGGGAAAAGCAACATCCACTATTATATAGCCAATATAAGGGACTAATTGCCCTGCTGCACCCTCTACCTGAAGGAGGTTGTGAACAAAGGTTATTTCCCGATGTGACAGATGTTGTTGATAAAAGGACTGTGATATGCAGGTGACTTGTGAGCCTGTATCTATAAGGCACTGGCACTTAACACCATCAAGCCATGCTGCTCTCTCGTACAACTCACCTACCAAACCTGGTGGGATCTGTCTGGCGGATTCGTTTAGACTTTGCTCATGTACATTTTGGCCTAACAGTAAGGGGGAACTATTCTTACATTTAACTGCTGTCCGTTCCCCAACAGCAGCTACTTTCTGTTTAAAGGCTCGGTTGGAAAGGAGTTAGTATTCTGTGCGGCAGATTTCTGGGTGTGTCTCTGTACAAGCTTTTTCTGAACTAGTTCTGCATTCACTGGATTTGTACAGTGTGACAGGTAATGATTTTCTTCCCCACATCTGTAACAGAAACTCTGTAGTTTGATATCCTTTCCTGAAGCTTTGGTGGGGCATTTTTGCTCTTGCTGTCTCTTCTCTTTTTCCATCACTTGATTTCACTGATGCCACTTTCTTCTTGAGAGCACTCTCAGCTACTCTTGCCTGTTCAATCTCTGCTTCCAGTTGCTTTATTCGCTCTCTCAGGTCCTCATTGCTTTTCTCATCACTTGACATTTCTGGAGAGAATTCAGAGTTAACACTGAGTTGAACATGGCTACGGGCTTTAGTTTGGGTGACGCCTAAACCCCGATTCTTTCTGCTCTCCTTCAGTTCTTGCTCATGTTCAAATGACCTCACCTTGAACAATAGGTCTGAGTAGCCAGTGGTTGCTCTCAAAGGGCCAGTTAACATGTCTTTCAAATGTAGTTGTGCTATCATGTTCTCATCCCAACATCCACGAACAAACTGCTTCAGTAACTGAGCGTCAGAGTGTTGGCCCACCATACCATTCTTCTCAATCACTTCCAGTCTCCAAGTATTGAAATCAACCTCTCCTGTCTTAGGGTGACTGCCAGAGAAAGGACGGATTTCCAATTTGGAAGTAAGGCCCTCAGTAATATCAGCATCTCGCTTGACAACATGCTCTACTAGTACCCTTTGTACATCAGCAGGGATACTGAAGGTAGGGGGTGTCATAGCAGAAGCAGCTCTCTCTGTCTCACTCTGGTCTGTGTCAGCATTAAGGGCAAAGGATACTTTAGGAGCCACTTTTAGATGACTCAAGTTCTTGGAGCGGACAGCCTCTCTGTGAGTTGGTGATGAATCCACAGTATCTTGGAGTAGGGAGTAGAAGTAAGTGAAGTAGACTCACTGCATGAGAGATGTTGTAAGACGAGGTGATTAAGCTCTTTAAGATCCATCTTGTGATGTTCAGCTAAGCTTTGCATAACATCCTGTACATCCTCTAGAACACATATTTCAAACTCAAGGCCCGTGGGCCAAATCCGGCCCGCGGTGAAATTATCTTTGGCCCGCAGGATAATATCTAATTACTATTAGAGCTGGCCCGCCGGTATATTGCACGCACCACTAATACTACAAATCCCACAATGCACTGCCAGTGCGTTGGCACGTGAGGGCCCGCAAGCGCGAGCCCTTGCACCACTCGCTCATCAGCAGCTTTATGGAGCTAGTCACCTGTGGCCAACTTTCAGCTATCCCCCTCCCCAAAAAATGGCTAAACGAAAGGTGGACTTTGAAAACAGGGTTTTTCAAGGCAGGTGGGAGGCAGAGTATATGTTCACGGATATAAAGGGCAAACCTGTTTGTCTTGTGTGTGGAGACAGTGTGGCTGTAATTAAAGAATATAACGTAAGACGACACTATGAAACGAAACACCATGACAGGTACAAGCATCTGGACATGAAACAGAGGCTCCAGAAGGTAGAAGTTGGCCTGTGGAAAAGAGAAATTACTCTGGAAAAGCTGCAGATAGAGCCATAAGAAATGAATGCAACTGATTTTTCATTTATTTAATGTTTAATGTTGTTTTTATAGGCAATAACTTAAGCTTTGTTAGTTCCAGGTTCAATATGTGCAATAAGTTAATTTCAATAAGTTTTGCAATAAACACTGAACCAGTCCGGCCCTCGACTTGTACCGATTTTTTAATTTTGGCCCACTGTGTATTTGAGTTTGACACCCCTGCTCTAGAGTTTTTCTGCTTTAAATTCTGGATTGGGTTTGTGTATGTCCTCAATCTGGACCACTTTCCAGTATCCATTTCCATCAGCATTTAGATGTTCCTCATCTAACAGCATCGGCGTAATGCCCTCTTCAAATTCACAAAGCATGCCCCTGGCATAGGCATCTCCTAACCATGCTATTGGGGTGACTTTATCTACTGATGAGAAGGCTCTATGTACTTCACTAAGAGTGACAGAGTGTTTGAAATCTTTCAGTATTACAGATCTCTCAGGATCAAACCCATACTCAGCACATATATCCATGACTTAGGGAAAGTACAAGCAATATTGCTACTTAGAATGATGTCAAATTTTGTATTCTGGTGACAACTGAATAAATCCTCCACACCCCACGTTGGGCGCCACTTATTTTCTCACTATGTAACCAGGTATCAATAAAATCCTAAAGTTGAAATACCGGAAAATTTATCCACAAGGTCTGGGATTACTACACTCTTACATTTAAGTAATAGCATCCTGGTTCGATTGATAAAAGATAATAATACATATGAAATTTCTAGATTTTGGACAGTGGAGGACACATACATGACACTAGAGACAATTAAGTTTGTTTCAAACTTTAAATTTGAATGTTTGTCTCTTATGAAACCAAACAAGCATTTACATGCATATTATGGAACCTGGAGTACAGTATTTCAACATTCTCAAAGATCATTTAAGTTTAAAAGAAAACTTGGCCGTATATACAAAAACAAGACTAGGTCAAAACCTAGTATATGGCTGGACCGTGTATGGGTGTGCCACGTGCCACGGCAGACCAATGGTGTAATTAACTCCGCTGTAGACTGTTAATAGCTATACAGCAGAATAGTCCATACATCCATACTGATCTCCGTTCCAGCGCGTCCCATCTCCTCTCTCTGCTGCCCCCACGGCCTGCATTGATCCTCCCGATCCAAGCCCCGGTCGGCATCGGTGCCGAAAACGCCGTTCACCGGACATCCGGTGACGCATCGGCATCAGGACCCCCGCTGAAATCTCGGCCGGATCACCAGGAACAAATAGGCGCCTAGCTATTGGCACTGGCCGGCACCGTGCCCCTGGAAACTCGCGTGCCGAAACCTCCATGCTTGTCTGTGTCTCTCTCTCCGCCGACAGAACAGAGGGCTTCAGGTGGACTGAGCTCACACGTGCATTGATATACACGGCGATATGATATAATTGTATAGATTCTACTTTAGCTTCACTTAGCTTCAGTTAGCTTCAGCTTACATGCATGATATTGGTCAGCCTGCTTACTGTGTGGGAGAAACGATCCCGATCTCACTGGAGAAAATTTCTGGCTCTGTGATCCTATGATGTGCCACGTGCCACAGCCGACCAATGGTGTAACTTGATCACTCAGTCAGTCACTCAGTCAGTCACTCAGTGAGTGACAGACATTCGCGTTTATAGGGCTGGCCCTGCTGTTGCGGTCCAGCCAAAAATATACAATAATAAAAAAAAAAAAACAATAACCCAGAAAGCAAATCCTATCTAGCTGCAGCGGAACTTATAGTTGTGCACAACCACCTAGTTAAGAAGTTACTGAGTTAAGAGCTCAGTTTTGTTTGTCTTTCTTTTCTTGGGGAAGTGTCCAAGAAAAATAATAAAATCAAATAGTTTCTTGATGATGCCTTTAATCCTGAAGTCTTTTAATCCATGTAAGGAGCGATCTTACTTGAAGAGAAGAAAAGCTGACTGGAAACGTTAGTTAAATCCCACTTGGTCGATGTCTGCAGAGCGGGCCAATCAGCAGTGGAGAAAACGGCGGCCCCTTCTGACCCGTCTCCCGCGCTGGCACATTCACACGCGCAGGATAGCTACTTCAGAAGTAAGATTTTAGAAACAATATTCCAGCAGACACGCCACGGCAGTACTAGTATTTAAGCACTTGCATTACTTTCTTACACAGAGCTCATACACAATGCTCTCTTTCTCTCTTCAGGAGTTTTCACAGTGCAATACACATGCGCCACTTATCCACACAACATTACCGTAAAGCACTTTGACTGCCGAAAAATTGTATAGCCCTTGCCTTATATGTATTTGGATCAAAATGCAACAGAAAATGCAAGATGACATTAATTACTACAGTGTGATTTCATATGTGGGTTACATTAAACACGCTGAGCATTTGCTTGGATGCTTGTTCCCAGAACACACATGCCCACAAGCAATGACGTAATAGAGCAAAGTGACACAAAACAGTTGTGCTTGGTCTGCATGTACTGTTAGTATCTTCAGTGACCAAATGACTGAGGGTGATTTATGACGGAGTGTTAAACAGTATGGAAGAGATACAAGGTGTAAGGTATGTGTATGTAATAAACTTGTGTGTGTCTATAGGTTTTATATCTTGATTTCCCTTGTAATCTCAACCAGTCCTGCTGTGACATTTCTCCACACCTTGACACTGGGTGGATCCATGTAGATAGAGCTTATCTACTGAAGACCAACACTTTGGAGAGCATATGTAGGTATGTGTATGCCTGGATATTCATGTGACCATTGCAGAATAGAATTTTCACCAGTTGGATTTGAGTGTTTTGTGTCATTGATCACTGAGTGGGATTTTGCCTATTGGGATCTAATCTGGTCATGGCATCTTCCTGGAAGCTGATGATTATCTCTGCTCTACTCATCTGCCCATGTGTTGCTGAAGGTAAGAATAATTATGTATATTTGAGTTTAAGTAGTAGTGGACATGAGATTGCCCGAGATTTAGCTAAAACAGCTAGAATTTTTGAGGTGAAATATATAACCTCTTATTTTCAAGTAATCCCCAGTTTTTCATAATTCCTTTGGGCTTTATCTGACCGAGCTCTAATTAAGTTTGAACAGTTTTGCCAATATGACCCATAAGCTAAGCCTAAAAAAAATCCAAGACTTTAGATTTTTTTAAGTACCTTTGAAAAATTTATCATGTAACTGTAAGTCATATTGATGCCCAAATTGGCATATGTGGCCATTTCACTGAGATTGATGACAATAAAATGTAGGCCTATTTAAAAACAATGGTATACATATGCAGTCAGATCTGCTCTACAAGTTTGCCATGGGACCACCCCTGTCTGCAATTTTGGCATTTGTTGAAAACAAATTTTTGACATCTCCTCCTTCACCATTGTCCATTTGCCACCAAACCAGACAACAGAAAAAAAAGTACTGGTCAAAATATGAATTGTAATTGGTTCTATGTGGTTATTTTTTTCTTTTTTTCTCTCATGTATTTGCTATTCCCCTTGAAATGGCACATGATTGTGACATGCAGTTTAGGAAAATGCTAGATATTGGAGACAGCTTGTCACTCAAGAAATATGACCCTGATCATACTATAATGAAATAAATACACACATTACATGTAGGAGACCATAATCCCCACAGCTTGACACTTGGTTCACATGTGCAGCCAGGGGTTCTCTACAACTTTGTGAATTTAGATGTATCTAAATCACAATTACAAAGGCAGCTAAGCAGGAAAGTCACATTAAGTTGAATGTAAATTATTTGTATGTCAGCATTAAAAGAGGTCTGTCAATCACGACTTTTATATGTGACTTTTCGAAGCAATATATGACCACTTATAGAGATACAACAGGACTGTTGTTAAAGGACTTCCAGAATGATTGGAGTTTTTGCTAATTTCCTACATTACCTTACCAACAGCATCAGCAACTCAGCCACCAACTCAACCACCAACTGAGCCACCAACTCTGCCACCAACGGAACCACCAACTGAGCCACCAACTCTGCCACCAACTCAGCCACCAACAGAACCACCAACTGAGCCACCAACAGAACCACCAACTGAGCCACCAACTCAGCCACCGACAGAACCACCAACCGAACCACCAACTCAGCCACCAACTGAGCCACCAATAGAACCACCAACTGAGCCACCAACAGAACCACCAACACAACCACCAACTCAACCACCAACAGAACCTCCAACTGAGCCACCAACAGAACCTCCAACTGAGACACCAACAGAACCACCAACACAACCACCAACAGAACCACCAACTCAGCCACCAACAGAACCACCAACTCAGCCACCAACTCAGCCACCAACAGAACCACCAACTCAGCCTCCAACTGAGCCACCAACAGACCCCCCAACAGAGCCACCAACAGAACCACCAACTCAGCCTCCAACTGAGCCACCAACAGAACAACCAACACAACCACCAACTCAACCACCAACAGAACCTCCAACTGAGCCACCAACAGAACCACCTACTGAGCCACCAACTGAACCACCAACTCAACCACCAACAGAACCACCTACTGAGCCACCAACTGAACCACCAACACAACCACCAACTCAACCACCAACAGAACCACCAACAAAACCACCAACAGAACCACCCACTGAGCCACCAACTGAACCACCAACAGAACCACCAACTCAGCCACCAACTCAGCCACCAACAGACCCACCAACTGAGCCACCAACAGAACCACCAACTCAGCCACCAACAGAACCACCAACTCAGCCACCAACAGAACCACCAACCGAACCACCAACTCAGCCACCAACTGAGCCACCAACAGAACCACCAACTCAGCCACCAACTCAGCCACCAACACAACCACCAACACAACCACCAACTCAGCCTCCAACTGAGCCACCAACAGACCCCCCAACAGAGCCACCAACTGAGCCACCAACAGAACCACCAACTCAGCCTCCAACTGAGCCACCAACAGAACAACCAACACAACCACCAACTCAACCACCAACAGAACCTCCAACTGAGCCACCAACAGAACCACCTACTGAGCCACCAACTGAACCACCAACTCAACCACCAACAGAACCACCTACTGAGCCACCAACTGAACCACCAACACAACCACCAACTCAACCACCAACAGAACCACCAACAAAACCACCCACTGAGCCACCAACTGAACCACCAACAGAACCACCAACTCAGCCACCAACAGACCCACCAACTGAGCCACCAACAGAACCACCAACTCAGCCACCAACTCAGCCACCAACAGAACCACCAACTCAGCCACCAACAGAACCACCAACCGAACCACCAACTCAGCCACCAACTGAGCCACCAACTGAGCCACCAACAGAACCACCAACTCAGCCACCAACTCAACCACCAACACAACCACCAACACAACCACCAACTCAACGACCAACAGAACCTCCAACTGAGCCACCAACTCAACCACCAACAGAACCTCCAACTGAGCCACCAACAGAACCACCAACTCAACCACCAACAGAACCACCAACTCAGCCACCAACTGAACCACCAACTGAGCCACCAACTGAGCCACCAACAGAACCACCAACTGAGCCACCAACTGAGCCACCAACAGAACCACCAATTGAGCCACCAACTCAGCCACCAACAGAACCACCAACTCAGCCACCAACAGAACCACCAACTGAGCCACCAACAGAACCACCAACTCAGCCACCAACTCAGCCACCAACCGAACCACCAACTCAGCCACCAACTGAGCCACCAACTCAGCCACCAACAGAACCACCAACAGAACCACCAACTCAGCCACCAACTCAGCCACCAACAGACCCACCAACTCAGCCACCAACTGAGCCACCAACAGAACCACCAACTCAGCCACCAACAGAACCACCAACCGAACCACCAACTCAGCCACCAACTGAGCCACCAACAGAACCACCAACTGAGCCACCAACAGAACCACCAACCGAACCACCAACTCAGCCACCAACTGAGCCACCAACTCAGCCACCAACCGAACCACCAACAGAACCACCAACTCAGCCACCAACAGACCCACCAACTCAGCCACCAACTGAGCCACCAACAGAACCACCAACTCAGCCACCAACTGAGCCACCAACACAACCACCAACACAACCACCAACTCAACCACCAACAGAACCTCCAACTGAGCCACCAACTCAACCACCAACAGAACCTCCAACTGAGCCACCAACAGAACCACCAACTCAACCACCAACAGAACCACCAACTCAGCCACCAACTGAACCACCAACTGAGCCACCAACTCAGCCACCAACAGAACCACCAACTGAGTCACCAACTGAGCCACCAACAGAACCACCAACTCAGCCACCAACTCAGCCACCAACAGACCCACCAACAGACCCACCAACAGAACCACCAACTCAGCCACCAACAGAACCACCAACAGAACCACCAACTCAACCACCAACAGAACCTCCAACTGAGCCACCAACACAACCACCAACAGAACCACCAACTCAGCCACCAACTCAGCCACCAACAGAACCACCAACACAGCCACCAACTCAACCACCAACAGAACCACCAACAGAACCACCAACTCAGCCACCAACAGAACCACCAACTCAACCACCAACAGAACCACCAACTCAGCCACCAACAGAACCACCAACTCAACCACCAACAGAACCACCAACTCAGCCACCAACAGAACCACCAACACAACCACCAACAGAGCCACCAACAGAACCACCAACACAACCACCAACTCAACCACCAACTGAGCCACCAACAGAACCACCTACTGAGCCACCAACACAACCACCAACAGACCCCCCAACAGAGCCACCAACTGAGCCACCAACTGAACCACCAACAGAACCACCAACTGAGCCACCAACTGAGCCACCAACTCAGCCACCAACAGAACCACCAACTGAGCCACCAACTCAGCCACCAACAGAACCACCAACTCAGCCACCAACTCAGCCGCCATCCCAGCCGCCAACAGAACCACCAACTGAGCCACCAACAGAACCACCAACTGAGCCACCAACTCAGCCACCAACAGAACCACCAACTCAGCCACCAACTCAGCCGCCAACTCAGGTGCCAACTCAGCCACCAACTCAACCACCAACTCAGCCACCAACAGGACCACCAACTCAGCCACCAACTCAACCACCAACTCAACCACCAACAGAACCACCAACTCAGCCGCCAACAGGACCACCAACTCAGCCACCAACTCAGCCACCATCTCAACCACCAACAGAACCTCCAACTGAGCCACCAACTCAGCCACCAACTCAACCACCAACAGAACCTCCAACTGAGCCACCAACAGAACCACCAACACAACCACCAACTCAACCACCAACTCAGCCACCAACAGAACCACCAACAGGACCACCAACTCAACCACCAACTCAGCCACCAACAGGACCACCAACTCAGCCACCAACGGGACCACCAACTCAGCCACCAACAGAACCACCAACTCAGCCACCAACTCAGCCGCCAACTCAGCCGCCAACTCAGCCACCAACAGAACCACCAACTCAGCCACCAACTCAGCCGCCAACTCAGCCGCCAACTCAGCCACCAACAGAACCATCAACTCAGCCACCAACTCAGCCGCCAACTCACTCAAAGCAGAATGCTTTCTATGTTGGGATGAGTGTGACCCTTGCTGCTCTGTTGGTGACAGTGGGAGCCTTGACTGCATACTTGATGATGATTAAGAAAAAGCTAATCCGGTAAGCTCTACAGTGACATTTAAAAACAAAAATGGGAAAAATGGAGCATTGAAAGTTGTGTATCACACGTTTTGTGAAGATGGTCTGGATGGATGGCATGAGACTCGATTCCAGGGAACACAGTTTTTTCTCTAATAACACTGGTTAAATCTAAAAAAAAACAGCACACCGTTGGGCCACCAACTGAACTTATCTAACAGTTGAGTAGTGCTGGGCAGAACAAGTCTTTTGGTGAATCGTTCATATCGAGTCAGTAGAGAATCGAATGAGCTGTTCATTTGAGAACGCAAATGAATGGCTCGCTCAACAATGTACTACTTCCTCGTTGTTGAGTGAGCTGTTTATTTGGGTTCTCGAGTTTCAGTACGTACGTAATCCGTATACTGAATACTCAAACTTGACTCGACATGGAAGTAGTATTGAACGCTCTGGATGCTGCTCGTCTCGGACAGCTTGCAGTTAGTAATTTGAAAGTGAAACTTGAAAACCCTAATGAACGGCTCGCTCAACAATTTACTACTTCCTCAAAGAGCAGGTTTGAAAGGGCCATGTCTTTGTTTGTTAAGGTACATGGCAATCATTCAATCGTTCAATGAGCTTTGATGGAAACTCGAAGTGGGAGGAACCAGTATGTACCACTACAGACTCTGTATGTTTCGAGCTCGAGAATGATTCGTTCAAAATGATTCGTTCATTCTTTTTGGCCCAGCACTACAGTCGAGTGCAATATTGGCCGTCCTTCTTGGAGGTCAGTCTTTGTTCCCTGGCGTGTCTGTAGGCTTCAGTCTCCATGGTCATTAGCACAAACATTCTACAGGTGCGCCCATAACCACACCCACAATTATGTTTTCCAGCACAGGAACATGAATGAACGATTACATCACAAGCATGATGTGGACAGAGGGCAAATTTTACTATTGTGATCATATGAACACACCCTTTTGCTTTTTGTTCATTTGTCTATACTTATTGGTATAGTGGTCTACTAGATCGATGTAATCGATCGATGTAAATAATGCAACAGCAAAGACAAATGAAGAAAACTACTATTTCTATTTTGCTGAAATTTAGAATCCAAAGCTAGTTCTCAGTAAAATATATTTAAAACCAGTGGTATGGTCAGATGTTTTTCCCACCTACTGTTTGTAATGAAAACTGCTGCCTCCCTCTGCCTGCAGGAAAAAAGACATTAAAGAGAAGCTGGTGGACCAGTGGCTGAAGGAGGACTTTGAATGGCCCAGAGCAAACAGCAACACTGGCAGACATTATGCTGGTAATGTAGACTATATTATGCATGTTCTCACACACACATACACACACACACACACACACATACACACACACACAAATAACATATACACACACACCAGCAAATTCTTGCATTCTTGTTGCTTGCACTATTGCAGCAACAGTATTTTTTTGACAGGGACAATGTACAATAATAGTACATTAAATAGTACAATAAACACTTTATTTTCCAGGTCCACAATTTCCTAATAATTTCCTAGAAAGTAACTGTTAATTTCTTAGGAAGTTTATTGGAAAGAACCATGAAATTATGTAATAGTTATACAGAAAATGGAAGCAGTCTGGTGGAGTCGATAAGATACTGTCAATTTCTAAAAGAATGTCCTGGAAAGAACTGCAAAACTATGAACTATTTACTGGAAAAATAATAGGCAGAAGTCCATGAATAGTTATTTGTTTAATTAATTTGAGTTACTTTCAAAATGTCTATATAACTACTACATAATTTCATGGTTCTGTCTTGGAAACAACAGAAGAAATTGGAGACACTTATACCAACTACCAACTGCCATTGAACTCTTTCTCTATTTTCCCTATAATTAGTACATAATTTTATTGTTCTATCCACGAAACTTCCTAAGAAATTAACAGTTCCTTTCTAGGAAATTATTAGGAAATTGCAGACCCGGAAAATAAAGCGTTACCCAATAATACACATTTCTTTTTAATACTTTTTTATTGTCATCATATCATTTCGTACATCTTACCCATGTTATATAGCCTATGTAGTGATGACAACATTTTTTTTTTTTTTTTTATGACATACATAAATGACGTGAGTAGGTGTGTCATCCAGTGATACATCATAATAACAATCAATCAATATGACAATAAATTAAGATAAATAATGACAATATTTACAGTACAGTTATAGTCATTTTGAATTTATAGAAAAACATCTTCCTCAAGCCTTCCTCTTCCAACAGCCTTCCTCAACAACAACAGAAATCTAAGATAAAGAAAAAAAAAAGAAAGAAAGAAAAAAAAATATATATATATATACTGTATATAAAAAATAAAAGAAAATGCAAGGCCTTACTCAAAGTAAGGTACATGTAGTGCTCCCCTAAGTGACTGTCAGCCCTAATATGGAGAACCACAATCCAGTAGCTTCAATTCATTATTCTTTTACCATATGATAATAACTTGACCACTTAGACCATCTTTTTTCAAATAGTTTCAGGTTCCCCCTCATTTTATAAGTTATGTACTCTGATATATTTGTTGAACCGTGTCTCTCCATTTGTCTATCAGGGGACGTGTTTTTTGGAGGCAGTTTCTTGTTATCTGTTTCAGTGCTGTTATAAGCAGTGTCCTTAACAAATATTTATCTTTTTCATTTTGTATTTTGTCTACCGTTTTGCCTAACAGCACAAAGTCTGTATTCAAATGAATAACCCCATTTAAGATAGTATTGAATTCCTTCTGTATATTGTCCCAAAACAATTGTAATGATGGGCAAAACCAGAAGATATGACCAAAGTTGGCATAAGATTCACCACACTCCCTCCAGCAGTTTCGTAATATTTTACAATTATATTTAGCTTGTTGTGCTGGTGTTATAAAGTAACGTGATTGTATTTTCCATGCGTACTCTCTCCAATAAGGAGATGCTGTAGTTGTGTGTACATTCTGATTAATTTCCTTCCAAGTGTTCTCAGATATGTGTGTATTAATTTCTTCTTCCCATTTTAGTTTTGCCCTTGTGTCTTGTTGCTTGTGGCTATTTTCTAAAATAGCATAAATTGCTGAGATTTTATGTGGTGTTCTGATATTACTATAGTTCTTGAGAAGAACTCAAGAATTGCACAAGTGGGTGAAGATCACTGCTGGTCTTCCTTCCTATTTTACTCTTCTGGATGTAACTTCTCATTTGTAGATATCAGAAGAAGTGGGAGTGTGGTAAATGGTAGTATTGCCTTAAAGATTCTAATGACATTATTCCATTTTCATTTAGACATTGTCCAAATATGGTCAGTCCCTTTTGTGCCCATATATTAAAGGCTGTATCATGTTTATTAGAGGTAAATTCAGGGTCTTCTTTTATCTCTCTCAGTACAATTACGTCATCCCTCATTTCACAGTTTCTCTTAATTCTACCCCAAATCTCCAAAGTTAGTGTACCTGTCAGTTACTTGTGTCCTTCGTTGATTCTCTGCACAGAAAGGTATTGTTTTTATTGAAACACGACACATGTACTTCTCTATTGACCTCCGCCTTGCTTCAGAGTTATCATTTAACCAAGTACCTATTGGTTGCATTTGAGCTGCTTAATAGCAGTGCTTTAGATTGGGGAGAGCAAGTCCCCCCTTCTCTTTAGCCATTTTAAATGCCTTCATTTTATCGTCCCATACAAATTTACTTATCATTTTATCCCAGTTTTTGAAAGCACTTGCACTTATATACAGCGGTATTGTGTGGAATAAGAACAAAAAATGGGGGAGTACATTCATTCTAATTGCATCTATTAGTTATTAATAATTTGCATAAGTGCTGGTAATGATTTTTCTAAGTTTGTGATATATAGGACCACATCATCTGCATAAGCCAGTTTGTGACATTCCTCTGCTATTTTTACAAAAATTAAAGGAGATAGTGGGTCCCCTTGTCTTGTTCCCCGTTTTAACTCGAAGCTACCTGACAGGGTCCCATTTGCCCTGACCTGTACTCTTGATGTTTTATACATTGCTTGGAGCCATTTGTTAAAAGTGTCATGTAAACCGAACTTAATACAGGTTTCTAATATAAAAGGCCATGACACCCTGACAAAGGCTTTCTCAGCATCCAAAGTGAGAATCAATGTTTGAATATTCATTTTCTGTGAGTAATCTATTATATTCAGAGTTCGTCTTACATTATCAGATAAATATTTATTTGGGATAAAGCCTGTTTGGTCTGGGTCTATAATATGTGGAATAATCTTTGACAATCTATCTGCTAGGATGCTGCTTAATGACTTTTGGTCTACATTCAATAAAGTTATTGGTCTATAAGATACGCAATCATTAGGATCCTTGCCCTCTTTGTGTATGACTGTAATTATAGAGCTGCACCAAGTATTTGCCCACTAACTATGATCTAACGCCCAGTTAAATGTTCTTTCTAAAATCAGCAGTAGTTCTTTATCAGATTCCTTGTAAAATTCGCCTGTAAACCCGGCACTCCCTGAACATTTACCCTTTTTTCCATTTCTTTATTGCTACCTTAATCTCATCTGACGTAACTGGCAAAGTCAGGTTTGCATTTTGTTTATCTGTTATCTGCGGTAGTTTTATTCCAGATAGATATTCTTTAATTCTATTTTGAGGGAGCAGATTGTTGTCAGGGCTATATAATTGTTTCTAGTATTTTGCAAATTCTTGTGCTATTTCTTGTTTTACAATTATATTCCTGGTTTGGGCTTTGATAGAAACGATCTGTTGTTTTTTCAATTTATAGGCCAGGTTCTTCATTGCTTTTGCTCCACTATCAAAGTATTGTTTAGTAAATATCAATGATTTCTCTACCTTTTCAGTTAGTAATCGGTCAAATTCTTTCCTTAGTTCATTCAAAGAATGCAAATCAGCACAGTTTCCTTTTGCCTTGTGCTCCAATTCCAATATCCTTATTGATTATTCTATTTCCTTAACAATTTTTTCCCTCTCTCTCTTCTTATACAAAGCAAATGAAATAATTTCCCCTCTCAATACTGCTTTTGCTCCCTCCCACAGTATAACCGGTTCAACTTCCTCTGTATCATTGATTTCTAGATAGTTTTTAATAGTTGATCTTATTTTAATCTTTAAGTCTTCCATTTGTAACAGGGAGTTATTTAGTCTCCAAAGAGTATGACCCACCTCCAGGTCAAGGTTCAATTTCATAGTTATCAAAGCATGATCAGACAATGTGATGAGACAAATAGATTTATGTTACATTATATCACCCTTGATACGTGATTCTTAAACATAAAGAAATAGTCTAGTCTTGACTATTTATGATAAGATTTTGAAAAGAAAGTAGAACCTCTTTCTTTCAGGTGGAGAGTTCTCCACACATCTATCAGTCCTATTTCCTTGGCTGCTCCTCTCATTATTTTAGCAGGTTGACAGCTTGATCTGAGCTATGTTGTCTATCACTTTGTGTATCCATACTTGGGTCCATGATTAGGTTTAGATCACCTGCAGTGATTGTTATCCCTCGACTTTCTGAAACTATTATTTCGACAACCTTTTTGATTAGATCTGGGCCTTCTTCAGGGGGGTTGTAGACATTCATAAATGAAACCATTACCTCATCAATCTTTCCAACTACCATTACATATCTACCTTCCTTGTCTGCTATCAAAAAAAAAAGCTATTTGAGGCATTATTAAGATAGCAACTTCTCTTTTTGAAGACTTATATGATGAGTGATATACCTGAGCATTTGTAAGTTTCTTCAGCTTTTCGTGTTCTAGTTTCACTAGATGTGTTTCCTGTAAGAAGATTATATCTCCTGTTTCTTTTTTGAGTTGTTGTTGTAACTTCTTACGCTTAATCGGATTATTGATACCATTCACATTATATGAGATTATTTTTAGTGTTTTCATTTATTGGAGGGGGTTAACATATGAGATAATTTACCCTTCGATTTATATTCTGTGTTATATAAGGGATCTTTGGTCGTGCTATTTTTCAAATTTCTAACATTATGGTTGACAGCCATGTGAATGAGTGAACAACATAAAAAAAACATACCAACAAAACAATGACTTCCAAAGGTGGAAGTCACTATAAGACTGCCAAGTGGATAAAGATTCCCTAAATGTGGGTAATACACATTTCTGTAAATGAGTTAGACAAAAAAGCTAGTCCCCGGCCCTGTCTTGTAGAGTATCAGTGACCAGACAACACTATGCATGCTAATGAAGAGCAAGTACACAGACCATGATGCACATTAGTAAAAAGCCACAGCTCAACATTTACTTAGCACACAGATCTTGATAACTGAGATACAAACAGTATAAAATAGTTATAAACAGACATTGACAGACGAGTTATAAGACAGAGGTCCAGATTCACTAAGATTGCTTTACGAGGGCAATTTTTTTCCTTTCAAATGGTTACATTTGTATTTTGTGCAAATTAAAAAGAAAAACAATGAAAGCATTGCACTAAATGACATTTTTAATAGCACACAGTAGGTTGTGGTTGGCGCGTGGTGGAGGCTTGTAGGCTATGACTAGCTTTCGGAATGCACACAACAATACATTTCAGAACTTAGAAATATTTGCATTACTTACTGTTCAAAGGAAAGGGGGAGGCTGTTGTTAAATGTAAGCTGTGCATGAGGGAATTGAAAGCACAGCCAAAGTGTTGTGAGTGCTATCTGCTGTTTATTTTGACACCAGGTATGATCCATTACAGCTTCCTTACTAGTTTACCGTGTATCAATGGAACCAGAATAAATGAAAGCTACCTTGTCTTTCAGAGATTGATGTTTTCTTTAGATAACAGTAGATTGTGTATTCAGTGATGATTTCTACACAGTAAGAGTGAGGACATCACCAGAAGACATATTGTATATATGTATATATTTTTAAGTGGGTAACTTGAAAGTACTCTGAGTTACTTTTGATAAAGACTAACTTGGAAAAGTAACTAGTCACTATTTAGGGCAAGTAACAAAGTAAAGTAACTAGTTAGTTTCAAAGAACGTTATGTGCTACAATAATTTGAGGGAGTTGGTGTTGTGGTAGTGAATAATTGGGCGCAATCTTGATTTGCATGGCCTCGCCTACAAGTAAATATTATGTGGTCAAAATTATGAGAATTACTTATAATTTACATATGCATGACCATGATGACAGGCACAAAGAGGCTTTATTATTTGACAAGCACCATTAAGTAGTAGGCATCTTCCCGAATCTTAATACCATATTTGGCAAAGCATGAATAATGCATTTTAAACAAATATTTGTTCCTTCTGAATTGCTATATTATTCAGACACTTTAATAGTACACCTATAGTTGTGGAGAAAATATTTTCAACTGAAAACAACTCAGAAGAGGAGTGGGGCTTGTTTCTGTTCGTAAGGTGTTCGTAATGAAGATATATCTTAAAAATAAATATATTTTTAAATAAATATATTTTGATTCATAAAGATATTTTCTTAGTTTATAATTGACTGTTTTGGTTCCCCCACTGTTAAAGCAGTTCATCCTAGTAGTTTAGGGTGGAGATTCCTGTTTAGAAATGTTGATGGTTACATCAACTATTTAAGAAGCAAATTATCTATATTTAACACTTCATTATTATTGATGGGTTAGTGTAAATGGTTTAGGTATATCTCAACAACAGCAATGACAATAATTACAGGGAGGGGAAAAAAGTTAAAATTTTTAACATTTCCATCTAAACCACACCCACTTCTGAATTTACAGTTCCCATCAAAGGTTTGGGGACACCTCATTGAATGTACTATGTTTTTCATTATCTTAAAGCCATTTTGATCTAAAGGCTTATGATTAAATACTTGAAAATTGTTTCTTAGACAAATATAAATAGTGAAGTTCATGCCTATATATGAATTTCTTTCCAAAGCCTTTGCTTTTCCATCAAGGCAAAGGGTAGCTACTTTAAAGAATCTAAAATATAAGATAGTCTTGTTAGTTTAGTTTATGTTCAACACTTTTTTGGTCACTGCATAATTCCATTTGTGTTATTTCAGTTTTTATGTCTTTACTATTATTCTAAAATGTGGAAAATACTAATGCAGAAGCATTGAGAAACATAATGTGAAAATGGCCTATAATCTCTTCCTTAAAGGAATAGTTCACCCAAAAATGAAAATTCAGTCATTATCTACTCACCCCCATGCCGATGGAAAGTCGGGTGAAGTTTCTTAGTCCACAAAACAGTCCTGGAGCTTCACAGCAAACCAGCATTGCAGCATTCTCCTAAACAACCAAAGTTGCTGGGGACTTGTCTTAAAACGTAAAAAAACAACCAAAAAAAACCCCATAAAATGGCTACAAACAGCTCGTCCGGCGTAATCCAAAGATGTAATTTACACCCTTTTTTTAGCCAAAATCTTCACTGTAGCCGCTGAGCTCAAAGCCGCGTTCACGTTAGCGCACACCTCGTCTGAAGTGGGTGCCCGAGCTCGAAGGTGTGTACATGCGCCGCTAGACGAGATCAACGAGAACTCGTGATCTCTCCATACCTCCGTGTTTACACTGCTACCCAGAAGCTAGCGTCACACACAACAGAGAGAGCTCTGCTGAAGTTGCAGCAATAAGTGCCTCTGTCGGATCTAACGTTACATTTTCGGTCTTTGATCTGTTACTTAACCGTTGTAGCTTCTTTCAATAGCGCCGATATATAAAACAACATATCTTTCTGTTTCTGTTGTCAGACGACTGCGCAACTGTGATCAAGGGTCACAAAATGCTAACTTGCTAACCAAGGCTAATGCTAATTTCTGTACTGTTAGCATTTTATGACCCTTATTCAATCCATTTTTTTTATAGTGGTGCAGTCGTCAGACAACAGAAACAGAAAGATGTGTCAGTGACAATGCCTGTATTGTGTTATACATTATGTTGAAACACAAAATAAGTGATTACAGTCTGAGTGATCACAGCACTGCGACAGAAATTTGGCTTTATAACATTGCTGGCAACGGTGAGAACAGAGCTATACCCTGTATCCATGTTTGTGAAAAAAGGTCTATAAATTACTGTACATACCTCAGAACACCGGCACAGCTGTCAACTTCAATAGAAGTAGTTCTGTTTTTCTTCCCTGGATTTTTGGACGGTAATCCTCTGGTGAAAAGTGTTCACTACACACCTGGACTGCATGGAGGGATTCAACGGAGGAGCTGAGATCCAGACGAAGAGCGAATAGCCACAGCTGTAGTCTTTCTGTGTCATGTAGTGGTAGTTTGTGAAAAGTCACCGATACGTCCCGTGATGAAGAATGCACACGAAATCTCACACACTTCTCTCTGTTGAAGCATCCAGGAAAAGAACACACTCGATCCATCGTTTTATGTATCGGTGCTATTGAAAGTAGCTACAACAGTTAGGTAATAGATCAAAGACCGAAAATGTAACGTTAGATCTGACAGAGGAACTTGTTGCTGCAACTTCAGCAGAGCTCTCTCTGATGTGTGTGACGCTAGCTTCTGGGTAGCAGTGTAAACACGGCGGTATGGAGAGATCGCAAGTTCTTGTTGATCTCGTCTAGCGGCGCATGTACGTGCCTTTGAGCTTGTGCACCCACTTCAGACGAGGTGCGCAATAACGTGGCTTTGAGCTCAGCGGCTACAGTGAAGAATTTGGCGAAAAAAAGGGTGTAAATGACGTCTTTTCAAGTCAACTTGGGATCTCTGGGCTTCCGGAGACTTGGATTACGCTGGACGAGCTGTATGGAGCCATTTTATGTTTTTTTTTTTGGTTGTTTTTTTACATTTTAAGACAGGTCCCCAGCAACTTCGGTTGTTTAGGAGAATGCTGCAATGCTAAGAAACTTCACCTGACTTTCCATCGGCATGGGGGTGAGTAGATAATGACTGAATTTTCATTTTTGGGTGAACTATTACTTTAATGATCAGCAGCCAGTTGCACCAGCTGAACTTAAGTTCAAACGTAGGCTAGTTTGAACGTAAAGTCTCACTAAGTCCGAGTTTACGCATTACTAAAATTTTAACGGTTGCACCAACTGAAATAGTTACAGCGTAGACTTAAGTTACAACTTAAAACTTACACCTACCTCCTACTAGGTGTAAAGTCCTCCGTAAAATAACAGTTGGCACGGCGCATCAATGTGACAGGGGGGATAACTTGCTGGAGGAGCAGGAGGGACAAATCCAGGGCGGTTTATGTCAGCAACGCGTCCTCCGTGGCGGATTACATCCTTTTGAACCGTATGATGATTTTGATTTATACTCGTGCTTTCGTTTTCCCCGAGCAGAGATACGCACACAGCATCGGAGCCTAAATTAGGCTACATGTTATAGGCTTCCCCGGTGGAGCGTTCAGACTTGGGTGTTAGCCAGTATTACAGAATATTATAGACACTTGGGGTGATTATTTGTATTCATCTATGCAGAATACGTACTTTATACAGCGATTTCATAAAGTTTCCAACTTGTCTGTCATGCATATTTCTCCCATATGATGTAACAAGCTAACGTTACATTCCCGATGTGAATATTGCTCCACTTCCTAAGGAGAGGTGCTCCAGACATTCAGGTAGTATGGAGCGGGGGGACAGGAGGAACCACTGACTTCTATCTTGGACATGCGTTTAGATCACTGAACTGACGAATAACAAATCTAGCCTACAACTTTCTTTAGCCATCAATAATGGTTACTGAGGGGGAAATGCCTAACTTTTGCTCCGTTGAAAATAACGGTTAAACCGCTTGATGTCACTTGTTGTGTAACGTTATATTAATTCTAGCCTAGTTGTAGGCTGCTATCTAGGCTAGACTGGTATAGGAGGCAAACTAACATGAATCCTTATAGCTTACTTTATACTCGATAACGTACCTATTTGTTGATGTGTTTGTAGAGGTTTGCAAATTTCCAAGGTTTCTAATCGTTTTCTGTTGCTATCACGTAGCCATGGTTAGATGATAGTCGTTGATTTAAGCTCTAGGTGCGGCCCAAGGAGGTTCTATATTAAAAGGTTCTATATTAACATGTTCTATATTAACGGTGCGGCAGGGGAAAACGTCACTATCTGCGACAATGTTTTGGTTAGTGGTCCGTTTACGCTCTACTAGTTAAGATGTACCTTAAGTCTCATGGTGCAACTAAACAAAGACACAACTTTAGTGTCAAACTAACTAGTTTCAGTGTAACAGTTAGTGTAGACTTTACACCCTAACTTACGATGGAGCTTACGTTCAGCTGGTGCAACTGGCTGCAGTCCTGTAGTGAGAAACTCTGCACACGCAATCAAATGAAAACACAACATAAGGGGATCCAATTGTCCTGAATTAGTCATATCATGACAATATAGGATGCTCTTCCATACGCAAACATTTAGTGAATTTGAGCCTCAGTGTTAATAAATTAGTATTTCACTAGTGCAGCTGAATCCTGTAGAAACCATGACCAACAGTGACCAACAGCCAGCTCTGGCATGTGTCTACTGGCACTAACTGGAATTTACCCTGATGGAATGAATGTTTGTCTCCTCATGACAAATTCCATGCTTTTTTTTTTTGCTCTGTTTAGGGGATCACAGCAACCCCTCATACACATATGGAGATTCAACCACACGACCAGCGTCCTACCAGCTGACTCCTGCACCTTTGAATACTAGCCACGGGCAGTTCAGACAATCAGCGAGAATCCCCAGAATCCCTAATCCTGGCTACCACGAGTCTGCCTCCCCATATCAACCCCAGTTCCCTCTAAGAAACTTCTCAGCAAACCAGCCGGTCAGTACACATTTATGGAAAAACACAGAAGCTTTTGATGTTGAGTTTTGATTCAGCATGTTGCACGTTCAATTTTCACCTTCATGACTTGTAATCTGAACTGAGAAAACACTTACGCGTCACTTTTCATTCTCCAATTTCACACCCATAGACCCATAAACCTCATAAACCTTTCTTTTTTTTCTGTCCACAGATGAGGATGAGCGGGCCTCATAGTAGGACATCCTGGGATATCTAACCAGTACCCCAACCGAACAGATTTTTGCCTCAATTCAATACTGATTGAAATCTGTACCATTATGGAGAAAGCTTCAAACTGATTACTTTGCTCCAACTTGCTCTTATTTATCTTTGCTGCCTTTAAATTATCTGCTGTAGCTGCTGCTGTTTAAGTGTTCACATTATGTACTACCAAAAATAAAAACTGAAATGGAAAGACAGACTTTTATTTTCAGAACTGTTAAATTATGGAATTCATTACAATAACTCACTCAAGAACAGTATGGCAGTTGGATTGTTGATTGCAAGATTTCAAGATTCAAATGTAGTTATCATCACACTATTGTATTGCACTGTCAGTAGGTGTATTGCACCTTTTTTCCCAGTCTGGTCCAGTTTCAGAGATCTGAGTACAACACACACTTAACAAGAAGAAGAAGAATAAAGGCTCTTTATTTTACAAAAATCAGTTCATCAGGCAACAGCATGTTCTTCATGGACTGGGTAGAGGACTGGCCAAGCTATGACATACCCCCCTCAGACAAGTCTGTCCCCCAGCTAACCAGCCACCCTCAGTATCACAGCAAACCAAACCACCCCACGCAGGTAAGCACACTAGGCGACATGCGGATACACACACCCATGATGTTGCAAAGAGCATTTAAGCAAACACACTGAGCTTAATGCAGTAAAAGACAAACAGGATTTCACCCTAGATAGGCACACTTGATTTCACACTACTATGGGGTGGGTTGATCAACCTGGGCTAGACAGGCATGTATCCCCCCATACCTATCATCTAACTTTCCCCCAGCTTCCCCCGGTTCCCACAGATTACTGCTGTTGTATTTAAGATCTATTAAAATCCTACAAATAACCACAGAAATGGACGAGGACAATAATAAACAGGACTGAACACAAAACACTAACACCTAACCTTTTCCTATTTAAAATGACCACTTAACTGTCTGGTTGGTCAAGACCGTCCCCCGGGGTCTAGGCTTGTGGTGCTGGTCCGACACGGCCCGTACGGCCACGTTAGCCATGTTGCTAAAGCTAGCTAACGCTAGCAGCCAGAAACAAACAAATGATCTATTGTCCGTTTGATAATCTAAACAAAGAACACGTTTTCTTGCAGTGGCCTTTCTAAAATGAGCAGTGGTGAAAGTTACTATATTGTGTTATGATCAAGGAGTTGATAAGCAGACAGATGGTTTGTTCTATTGCACGGAGCTAGGCTCTAACAGAAAGCGATCCGGTTGTCTTTGCGACAGTGGCGCAAACAACAATACCACTTGGAAACACTAGGGGGGGGGACAACGGGGGGAAAGTTGAAAAGTTGTCTGTATCCACTTTAACCCTGGACTAACAGTTGGCATACAGACATTTAACCCATGGCTAACTCTTAGCCCAGGGCTAACGATTCACACAGCATTCTTGTTAGCCCAGGGCTTACATGTCTGAATATTCTATGGTATATTCTATGGTGATATGCTTGGCGTTCAAGTGGTTAAGTCGTGAGAGCACCGCTGATAGGCAACGCTGCAGCGGTCTAGAAGCCACCAAGGCTAACAATTTAGCTAGCTAGCGAGCGGGTAACGTAATGCAGGAAATGCAAAGGCATAATGACAGAGGAAAAGGCCGTTGGGAATATCAACATTTTCAAACTATATACAACTAAAATTACAATATATTAACTTACCATCCGCTGAAAAATGAACTTCCATGGCCTCCGCCATTTCTGAAAACGTCAACCAACACGTCACAACTCGCATTCATATGGACTCTTCTCGTGAACACGGTAAACACGACCCCATTTGAAGGCACCATAAAAACACTTGAGCCTAGGAATGCCATGCATTGTTGCTTAGCAACGTTGTGAAGGAGATGTTTGATTTGATTGGACAACACACAAGTGACACAAAAGTGTTCTAACCCTGTTCACACAGCCAACAGATTTAACCCTGCTGCAGAGCAGGGCCAGCTGGCCCTGGGCTAAAGTCGGGGTTATCCCACTTTGGAATTTGCCTGTGTGAATCGTTTCTTAGCCCAGGGTTAAGGCACTTAGCGCTGTGTGAAAACCACTTATTAGCACAATTCCTTATAAGGTCACAAGAGGGTCTGACTGCAAGACATCCACTGTCAGGCCAACCTCCAGTGTCAGGCCAACTCTACGCTCAGGCCTCTTCTTTGTTGGTTATTTTTTCGACTCCCGGTACTTGAAGGAATTCTAGTTTCACCCGGACACAAAACAGTTGCGACTTAAGCTGTACTGTAGTCAAGACTGCTGGAGCCTTGTCGTAGTAGTAGGGCTAGCTGCTGATGTTAGTTAGCTGCATCACAGCCTAAGTTGGTTAATGTTAGCTCTCAATACACCATAGTAGCTAACGGTAGCTAAATCAGAATCAGATTTATTTTCACCAGGTACATTTTCACATACTAGGAGACTCTGTGAAGTTGGTGCAGTGCAATATACAGACATTTAGACAGACAAACAAGCAGCAATCAAGCTTTACAAATAGAATTTAAATATCAAATATCAGATACAAAGAAGAAGAAAGATTAGAGAACATATATATATATATATATATATATATATATATATATATATACAGTAAGTGTGGTGACTAAGTGGGTCAGTGAGGGACTTTTTACAAGGGCTCAGTAGCAAGTTACATTTGATCAAGTACCAAAAACATTGAATACAAATACGATAGATATGACTATGTATTTACAGATGTACAATTTGTGTGGAATTGTGCTCAGAGAGTCAGTGACAGTTGGGGATTGTTTCTAAGCCCCACTGCCATAGGGAAGAAACTGTTGTGGTGTCGTGAGGTTCTGGTCTTGATAGACCGCAGTCTCTTGCCAGAGGGGAGTCTCTCAAAATGAGATGACTCGGGTGAGAAGGGTCAGCCATGATCTTCTCTGCCCGCTTCCTGGTCCTAGAGGCGTACAGTTCTCAGAGAGAAGGCAGGTTGCAGCCAATCACCTTCTCTGCAGAGCGGATGATCTGTTGCAGCCTGGACTTGTCCCTGGCAGTCGAAGCAGCAAACCAGATGGTGAGGGAGGATGTGAGGATGGACTCGATGATGGCTGTGTAGAACTGCACCATCATTTTTCAGCAGATTGAATTTCTTCAGTTGCTGTAGAAAGTACATCCTCTGCTGGGCTTTCTTTGTGATGGAGCTGATGTTACATTACATTTACATGACATCATTTATCAGACGCTTTTGTCCAAAGCGACTTACAATAAGTATCACAGTGCATCACAGTCTTCATCAGCTAAGACTTTTAATAGGAATAAGTAGCATTCGTTGATTTTTTTTTTTTTTTTTAAGTTTAAGAAGGTTAAGAAGATAGGTTAGTTCAAGAAGGGTCCTGGTGTGATCTGAAGAGATGTGTCTTTAGCCTCCGCCGAAAGATGGGCAGTGATTCGGCCGTTCTGACAGAAGGGGGCGGAGCTCGTTCCACCATTGTGGAGCCAGGGTGAGAAGAGTCCTGACTGGGATGAGTGACTTCTGAGCCCATGTAGCGATGGAGGGGCGAGGCGACCTGCAAGGGTGGAGGAGCGGAGGGAACGAGGCGAGGTTTGGAACCTGACCATAGATTGCAGATAGGAAGGGGCAGTCTGATGTACTGCCCTGTAGCAAGTACCAGTGTCTTGAATTTGATGCATGCAGAGATGGGAAGCCAATGAAGCGACCGGAAGAGGGGAGTGACGTGAGAGAATTTTGGTTGGTTGAACACCAGACGGGCTACAGCATTCTGAATGTGCTGTAAAGGTCTGATGGCAGAGGCAGGTAGCCCGGCCAGAAGAACATTGCAGTAGTCCAGGCGGGAGATGACCAGTGCCTGAGTGGGAAGTGGGGGGTGAGATGGGAAGGGAGAAGGTTATAAAGCGATGGTCAGATACAAGAAGAAGGGTAACAGCAAGGTTTGAAGTGCAGCAGATTGAGAGAGGGAGAGGTCAAAGGAAGAGAAAAAGTTAAGGAAGACCAGAGATTGCAATTTCACCCAAAGTCACCCCGAAGAATGAGTGGAGTGCCATCCTCAGGAAAGAAGGAGAGGAGGACATTCATCTCGTCAAGGAAGTCACCAAGCTGACCCGCCCCCCTGGTCAGCTTGGTGACTTCCTTGACAAGATTAAAAACATTTCAGAGGAAGTTGTCAGACTATACATTAGGCTTGGTGTTTATTAGCGCATTTTCCCCATAATCATTTTCATAGATTTTGGCACAACACCAGGAAAAAGCAGAAGTGATGCAATGTGAACAGTAAAAGTGACAGTACAGTTTCATGGGGCTGACATGAATCCCCAGTGATCTGAAGCAACACGCTGATCTGGAGTTGAACAAACAGTCTGATTCCGATTTTTCTTATTTGCTGTAATTAATAGAAGTCTTTGACGGCATATTGGCAAAAATGGATCCTGTTGCTTTGTTGCATTAAGGGCCTACTGCATTGTAATGTAGGAATGATTAAGATTCTTTTGTTGTCAGAGATTAGATTTTTTTAAGTGAATCAAGTTTTAACCAGACTTGTATTTGTAATGATTTTAATCATAAAAATGCAATGAAGTATATTTGTCTTCTATCTCATAAAAGAGTCATCCTGTTAGAATAATGACAGCTCTGTGTTTGTGTGCATGATAACAGGTCAAGTGTCATTTTATATGGGCAGAAATGTGTGTCACTAGAAACTGAAATTGAATTATTTATATTTGAATTTAAATTGCTCAACTTGAATAATTGCATTAAAAAACTGAATTTGAATCACATAATTTGAATTTGTATTGTTTAACTTGAATAATTGCATTGAAAAACTCAATCTGAATAGCATAATTTGAAATTGAATTTATTAGTTTGAAACTGAATTCCACTAAACTTGAAACTCAATGTAATATTATGAAATTGAATTTGCTCTGAAACTGTATTCAGTTCTCGCGTTCAGCTCGGAGTATCATGTCCAGAGAACTGAAGGGATCTAGAATTTTCGGGCCAAAAACTTGAAAAGGAGTTCTGTGAATCTGCACTCGATTGCTCTTCCTCAACGACCAGGACTGAAACTGAATTGCAAGAACAGAATTTGAATTACGAGAACTGAATTTGAATTGTGAGAACTGAATACAGTTTCAGAGCAAATGAATTCAATTTCATAATATTACATTCAGTTTCAAGTTTCTTGGAAATCAGTTTCAAACTAATACAATTTCAAATTATGCTATTCAGATTCAGTTTTTTAACGCAATTATTCAAGTTGAGCAATTCAAATTCAAATATAAATAGTTCAATTTCAGTTTCTAGTGACACATATTTCTGCCCATAGGTTTTATAGTACCTTACTAAGTATGTGAACTTATTGTACTTTGTAATAGAATTTTTTGTAAAAGAAGCAACCATCACTATTACAAGTATCTCACACAAAAATATTGTATTATCAGGCCTATTTTAAATTTTACTTGCTGAGTTAATAAATACATGAATGAGTTTGCTGCACATATGAACAATAAAGTGTGACTCTTTTCACATTAGCCAACAGCCAAAGGTTCAATGTCCATGCATGTATGCATAATGATTTACTGTCCAGTACTGTATGCCTTGCACTGTCCCTTCACAATCGGTGGTGGCTCAGGGCAGTGGGCGTGGCTTCTCATAAAAAGGCTCATCACTTCTGAATAGATTTACGCAACACTGTGAAACTTTGTGGAAAGTCTGGTCATGGGGCAAGGAACAACTGATTAACTTTTCACACCGACCATAAGTTTCCTTTTCCCCGCTACTTACCGCAAAGGCAGGTCCCCTTATCTGGGTTTCTGATGACCCAATGTAATTGTTTTATTGACACTGCTGATCCTATATGATGGAGTGTTTTTAAAAGCTGGCTACAACTAAATTTCCCCTAGTGGGATAATAAAATTTGACTTGATATGGCTTCCTAGTGTTCAGTGACCAGCATTTGGCCTACAACTCTGACAAGTCATTTTTGCATTATTAGTGTCTAAAACTTAAAATAAACTTTTATTAAAAGCTTAAATTATGGAAGGAGTATACATTTTTACAATACAGGTCTACACAGCCAAACAATTTCTCTCTGTATGTATGGCCTTCTGTGGAGTCATAAATGTAAATATATTTTCCACATCATGTATTCTCATATACTGTAACTCTGATTTTAGAATTTTTCACTTTTTTTGACACTGCACACATTTCACATGGTTCTCAGTTAGTTGTGTTGCTATTTCTGGTGCTATTTTGCACATTCTCTTAATGCTGTAATTCATCTGTGAGGCAAACTCATCCACCCGTGTTGTAACATTGCAGTCAAAGGTCACCAGTTCCGCTCCACCATCATCACATTGCAGTGGTAATGGCATTGTCATATTTGCTTTCTGTCTGTTGAGTCAATGTGTTACAGTTGGCGTACACAGACCCTGACAGCACTCCTTAGACAGGTGTGACATTTATGGTTGCTTTTATGGCCGCATATGGAAGTACGTACTCGCATGTCAATTGTGGATAAAGAATGGCAATAAATAAATCTGTTGATTGAGATCTACTGTAGATGCCCTTTTAGCCCCAATTATGCTGTGGCAGGCAGTGGGGTTGAATCTGTGCCTGAATCTGTTTTACTCAGTGATCAATCAATGTTACTCCAGAAAAGCTCACGGGGATATGACTGAAAGGAAGAAAAAAGAAATAAGAAAACTCAGATTGACTCTCTTGGGTTTTAAGAAAATAGATTCAAATGGTTTTATCCAAATAAAAGCAGCTTCAAGAAAAAAAAAAGTAAATATATATATATATACATATATAACAGAACCAACACACATTTTTTTGGTTTAATATTGACTGAAACTAATATTTAATATTGACTGATCATACTTCATTTAACACCAGAAAGGCCAGTAGATTTGGTAGCACCTTCAACACCTTGAAGCTGTGAACTGAAAAGGATAAATTACAGCTATAATTACTACTTCCTTCATGATTTTGCAAACACAAACAATAACAACACTGGTTTGTACAGAAAGTGGACCTAGCAACAGAGCCGGTCCTGACCTCCCTGGAGCCCTGAGCAAAATTCTGCTAAGGGGCCCTCCTACCTGACCCGTGAGCCATGTAAACCATTTGCCATTGCCATTGCCACACAGTCACACCTGACACCCCAGTGCTCCCACTATAATCCTCCCTCCTTTAAAACAGTTTGCTCCATCTGTCGGTCTAAGAATAAGTAGACCTATACAGAACAGCTGACATCAAACTTGGAGAGGAGAGAATTCACTCTCATGGTATTTTTTTTCCTCCTCTTTTCGTGACCAGAAGGATAGTTCCGCTTCATCCTCTCGTCGAAGTTGTACACGCTTTGACACGAGGGGGAGGCGGGGCCCTTGCGTAATTTGCGGGGCCCTACGCAACTTGCGTAGTGAGCATACAGGGCTCTGCCTGGCAAAAGTCATAGAGGGACACTTTGAGGGCTTCAATATTTAAAAACTAAAATTTTAACTAGTGTTAATGTGGTTTTGAAAATTATAATACTCCATTGAAGTTAGAATTACCTAATCCGGTTTGAGGGAAAAAAAGAGGGATTGCACAAGAGAGAAATGGCAGGAGAAAAGAGAGAGGAGGTGAAGTCTAGAAACACAAGCTGGTGATGAACACCACACCCAGATCCATCCATCCCTAACAAGATCAACTGAAGAGTCAAAGAACATAGAAGACAGAAGGCAAGGCTTACTGTCTGCACTGTCAGTCTGGAGCCACTGAGGGTCAGTGTAGTCTTGTTGTAACAAAGCTGTCACATTATTTGAGTGAAGCTCTAAAACTAAGGTGGTTGTCAAAGACGGCTAAAAATGTGGGGTAACATGGAAAGCTGAAGAATACTTTAATTTCACAACTGTATATTTGAATTTATCACTTACAATTTGTGATTATTAAGAATATTTCCGAAGTGTTTCTAGAAATGACTTACATTATCTTCACTGTTATCTACCCACTGCAGTTCTGTATTTCTGTACTCAAAATTCTCAACAGTTTTTGAAGGACGATACCAATATTTTTAGACTTTAGTTGCTGATAGCCAATACTTTGTGCCAGTGTTATAAATATCTTTAAATTTGACCGTTTTCATGACAAAAATGGGATGATCCATGTGCTGTGCAATATCTCAGACACCGCTGATACAATTTTGACAAAACTTGGGGAAATGATGCATCTCACTGCTGCATTCCAGCATTTAAAAGTACACTGATTGGCCCAAGGGGGAACTACAATAACATCTCAAAGCAAGGTGGCAGATTTGTTACTGATTGGCCCAGATGGGGACTGAGCTTGATATTATATGGTTCTATCTGCCTGTTGACATATGTGTGGTGTTATTTTTTGAAAATAATGATTTTTGAGTCTGTAATTTCTAAAACTCCATTTAACTCAATGGATGCTGAAAACGTTGGAGCTCAATATCTCAAAACAATCCTGAAGGCAGATAGAACCTTATAATTCTAAGCTCACGGGGGACAACATGTTTAGTTGCCTTGTTTACAACTGGTCGGTTTCTGATGCAATGCTTATGGAGAGCCAACAAAATCTGTACTCTGTACCGGATGTAATTTAAAATGAATCAAAGTGAAATACAAGTCAAAACATACTTAAGTAAAACAAAAAATACTGTCTTCGAAAATACTCAAAAAAGTTCAAGTGCACAACAGTAGTGAGAGTAAATGTAATTGGTTACTTCCAGCGTTGCATATAACGCTTTCAACGTCATGCATATTCTGAACTTGGCCTCACTATGGAAACGTTGCCATTTTAAATCTTTGTGAAAGACACTTAGAAACCACTCAGTGTAAGCCTTACAGCCAACCCACAGATGCTGTCTATCCACATGGCTGAAGAACTACAATAAAGAGGTTATAAAACACTTTGAATGGTGAGGGGAGAAAAAAAATGTGAATTGCTCTCTGGTGGTTTGAATGGGTGCTAAAAACGTCTGCGTGGTTGAAAGGCGCTTATGTGAGGCTGATATATTTAGATATATCTTGGTTTTCTGTGTTTATTTTTCACTGATTCTTATTCATGTGATAATAAAGTTAAGTTCACTTCGAAAGGTAACAGCCATAGAGAGAGAGAACGTTTTTTCCCAATAGCAGCCATGTATTCTCCACAATTCTGTTCTATGTCTGCTGTCAGGTAACTTTATTTTCCATGTATTGATCCCAACCCTGCTTCATATTGTTATATATTGCATATTTAGATTTTTAATTCCATCTATTTCATGCTGCATAAATATGGATTACATCATTATTAGGGTGTGCAGAATAACAGCAGTACAACTTAATTAGCTTGAAGAAAAAATGAATGCAGAACAGGAAAATATACCAAAACTATGACATGTATGAAATAGGTGGAGAAATTATAAAAACAAATATCAATATGTGCAACATAAAACAAAAAGAAGGATATGGGAATATGAACACAACAGATATGTGGATTTAAAGCAAATATATGTGCAAAATGTGCATCATCAGCCTTCTGTAGACACAGGTCTATGTGTCTGTAGACGGCCATTCATGCAGTATGCACAGAAAGAGTCTGTTTGTAAGCAGTGAGTGACTGGGAGAAAAAAAAACAAATTACACAGCAGAGAGAGAGAGAGAGAGAGAGAGAGAGAGAGAGAGAGAGATTGATGTGTTATGCCCAGTCAGTGTTGAGGCTGTAGCAGCAATTAGATAATAGGCCTGGATCAGCAGCACTCAGCCTGCTGAACACCATTAGAGATTAGCCTGAGAAAGCTGTTTCACTTGCCTGCTGGATATAGACCTGTCTATGGACCTGTCTATCGCTATAGACCTCATACACATATCCAGTGGCACAGTTAGACCTATTTTAGAGGGGATTCAGCCCCCCTTAAAAAAGGAATAGTTCACCCCAAAATGAAAATCCTGTCATCATCTACTCACCCTCATGCCAAATGAAACACAGGTGAAGTTTGTTAGTCCATATAACACACAGGGAGGCTGCAGCACAACTTGGTAGCAGCCTTCTCCAAAACAACTGAAGTCAATGGGGACCTGTTCTTTAGAGCTCCAAAACAAAAACAGACAAACAATCACACTGTGAATAGAAAGACCTATACACCATTATTTGTTGCAAATCAATCAGCTGTAGTTAAGATTTGCACTAAATTATGGTGTAAATATACTGTAGGTCTTTTTGGAACTCTGAAGAACTGGTCCCCACTGACTTCAGTTGTTTTGGAGAAGGCTGCTATGGAGTTGTGCTGCAGCCTCCCTGTGTGTTATATGGACAAACTTCACCTGTGTTTCAACTGGCATGAGGGGGAGGAGATGATGACAGAGTTTTCATTTTTGGGTGAACTATTCCTTTAAAATTCTTTCAGCGCTCCACAAATTAAAGTTTTAAGACTTTTGTTTAATTGACTGCAATGTGCTAGTTGTTTGACACGACAAATTGCATGGAGAAGCACACTCATAGTTTAAGTGGGAGAAGTTCAAATTTGTATGAATGCATTTTTAAACCCCATAGATTGATATACCCAAATATATTTTGTCTCTTTCTGAGCGTTACCTAGGTTCTATCTGCATTGTGTAAGTGAGTAAATGCGATAAAAAAAAAATCTACTTTCAGGTTACACTTGCAATTGCAGTCTCTTATGAATGTTGAGGAAATGGCCAAAAGTACGGTGGCCGAGACAGGCAATCAGCACTACATAAACTAAATGAACACGACAAATAAAAAGCGTGTTGCAACAAAGGAACACTACATTAACCAAACGCGCAACAAAAACAACAACGTTCTGGAACAAAGGAACACACTACATTAACAAAAACCCACAACGGAAATTACTTAAATTGCAGTCAGACCACTGGGTGATAAAAAAAAAATCCAATTCACCCGCAACTCATGCTTGATTTGATATGGGTTTTTTTTTACGAACGCTAAGTCTCCACCACAGCTGTGACAGTAAGATGGACACTCCACTAACTGTATGCCGCAAAATGGGCAAAAAAATTCTGATCTAGTTGGAAAACCTGAATAAATGAAACTCAAATTTACAAACTCTGGGCTGCATTCCATTTGGCCAAAATGCATCTCATCTCCTCGCTGATTCATTAAGGATGTTCCAGTTGGTTAAAAGACACATGAAGGATCCTTCATGTCTCCTCGCCTCTGTCCTCCAATGAGGCCTGGTCGGAGGATACTCAGGTGTTTCCTCGATGCGGAAATAATGAGTGAAGTTAATTCACGTGTCTATAGCCTATAGGCTAAACCCAGCTCCATACCATCAAAAATGTGTGGAAAAAAATGACAGATAGAATCCACAGTTGTTAAGTAGTCTTGATGTGTCTGTCATTTTGTCTTATTCTTTCTTGTGAATTGTGTTTCTGTGTGTTGCCATGGAATTTCTCTTCGGGGAGAATAAATTCTTACTAAACCTCATTAACAGCTTTTCATTGCGTATTTCGCACATTATGTTCTAGATCTATGGTCATGTAGGGGAATAAAAAAGCATAAATTGTTGCTTCATTGCTGGTGAGATGTCAAAAAGCCCACATGATCATTGCCTAACCCAAGTCGGAAAGAAGTATCAAGTTGGACAATAACACACAGACACATGTCAGCTTAAGAAATGTCTTTCAGGTTTTCTACCTCCACAAGGAAGACGAGGGTCATTAGGGGCGGACAGAGATGAATTACACATTAATGTTAACTTTGTGAAACGTTTCTAAGTGGATAAAACTAGACAGCTGTCATCCGTGGTGGGGAAGGAGATACTGTGCGCGAGGAGTCTCAAACACCACACTTGAAATGTCACTTCAATGTGGCGTGTGCGAGGACGTTCCAATTGACAGGACCTGGTTCACTCGCTTCCTGTCCTCCTCGCATCTTCTCCTCGTTTCCCCCGTGACCTTTCACAGAGGAGTCGAGGAGGAAACGTGAGGTGAGGAGACAAGGAGAAATCATAACGCACCCTGGTGATTGAGGCTCATGATGGATGATCCGGTGCACCTGTGCCTTAGCCTATTCAAACCTCTCTCTGCTCTCTTCCAGTGCTTGGTCTTAGAGTTTTGCTTACCAGAATTCTCCTGAACCTTAAGACTTACTTTTCCTTCTCTAATTTTGCTATTTTGTTCTTTCTGTTTGAGTTTTTGCCCAGCTTGTATCTGGTATTTTTTTGTTGCATTGAAGGACTGTTGGTTTTTTTAGGTTGGTCTTCAGTAAAGACTTTTTTCATCCACTCTTTCTTCCACTTCCTCTCTCTCTTCTCTTTCATTACCTGCAAACTCAACTTTCAACTGCTGCCCTCACTGTTTCCCACTGATCTTTCAAGATTTGTTTACATTATGTCAATGTTGAGTGACAGAGTTTTCAAGGCTTCTGTGATTAACTTAAATGGGTTTTTGACCACCCTGTCTTGGGTCAGGAGTCTGCCAGAAGACTGCTGTTGCTACGTCAGGGCAAACGTAGCGTAGCTGACTACACCATAGAGTTTTGTAGTTTCACCAAAAGTGGCTATAACCTGTTGTCCTTGCTTGCCACCTACCACCGGGGCCTAGCAGAGGAGATCAAAGATGAGTTGGCCTCCCAAGTCCAGGATGACTTGGAGTCGCTGATTACCTTAGCTATTCGGGGTGATAACCGGCTGAGGGAGTGCAGGACAGACAAGAGGCACAGGGGCATTACTACCAGCAGGGCCCCTCCACTCACAGCACTCCCTGGGCCTGGGTCTCCATCACTGCTCCCATCTTCCCCGGGTGATTCCGCCTCCTCCAGTCCCTCGTCCACCACCTCAAAGGAGCCCATGCAGTTGGGGCGTGCTTATCTAACTCCACAGGAGAGGGAATGGTGGACAAAGAAGCGTTGCTGCCTCTACAGTGGCTCCCCTGGTCACTTCCGTTCCTCACGCCCAGAGTTGTCGGGGAAAGCCAGGGACCGTCAGGGAGTCGTGGAATCCCTACGCATCATATCTCTATATGTAATACTCCGGTCTCCTGGGATGTGCAGCCTATCTCTTCTGGAAAAATCACATTCACCATCTTCAGGCCTTTGTGGACTCTGGTGCAGCAGGTACCTTCCTTGATCGCAGTCGTGGCAGGGAATGGGGTATCTCTATCTCTCAGCTGGAAGAGCCTCTAGACGTTGCAGCTCTAGATGGTCAACCCCTGGGTTCTGGCCTGGTTCACCACCTCACTCCAGCTGACTCTAGATGAACTCCATCCTGAGACCATCCAGCTCCACCTCCAGATTCTCCTGAGTTTCCTCTTGTCCTCGGTTACCCCTGGCTGGCCAAATACAACCCCCGGTTCAACTGGCAGACAGGCACCCTCAAGAAGTGGGGGCATGCCTGTCGTCTCTCAAATTTCTCCAAAGTCAGCCCTCAGCTAACCCTCCCATGTCCTCAGTTCCTCCCGAGTTTGCTGACCTAGGGGAGGTGTTCAGGGAGGGAGGTTATACTCCCTGTTCGCGCCTGAGTACATCCAAGAAGCTCGAGCAGCAGGCTTTATTCACCCATCCACCTCTTTGCCTTGAGCTGGCTCCTTCCTCGTGGGTAAGAAAGACAGGACAGGACACTGACTTTTGGGGACTGAACAAATAAATCACCATAAAGAACCGCTACCCTCTTCCTCTTCTGGTGTCCGCCTTCGAGCAGCTCTGTGGGGCCACCATCTTCTCCCACCTGGATCTGCGAAATGCCTACAACCTGGAAGACAGCCTTCAATACTCCCACCAGGCATAGGAGTGGTGCCTTACAAATGCCCCAGCAGTCTTCCAGGGCATGATCAACGATGCCCACAGGGATATGATGAATCACTTTGTCCCCTGGAGTTAATGTGGGTTTCCTCCCGGTGCTCGGGTTTCCTCCCACAGTCCAAAGACATGCAATCTCGGAACCCATCGTCTATCCGTCTGACAACGATTAGACTCTGGGGGCAACGGCCAATATTTCGGGGTTTCCGGTGTAGCCAGCGGACATCCGGGCCAAGACTTCCTCTTCCGTGCACCAGTCATCGTTTACAGTCCGAGACGCGAGAATGGAGTTGGAGTTGAGAGACGACGTCTACGACCGGATTGTTTCACAAGTTTTTTAGGTCCAGACGACATTTTGGCTAATCTCTATAAACAGATATCTGCATATGAGACGTCGTTATTTGCTACCTGCTACAACTTGCTAACTTCTCTGCTGCATTTTTCCCTTCCGCTCCGATCCATTCACGTCACACACAGCGTTCGCTCTCTCTCTCTCACTCTATCTCACTACGTAAAAAAAACACTCCGCACTGCCCTATTCTCATAAAGGGGCTATGCTGCTCCTATAACAATAGTATATTATGTAGTATGGTATATAGTGATGTCTATATGATGGTACGTTAAGCCCTTTGAGACATGCTTGTGATAAAGGGCTATATATGACTAGACTAGGTTTGACTACCACTGGTGGCCACTGGGAGCTGCCCACTACAACCACAGTCTTCTACTCTTCTTTTTTACTCAGAGAAAGCTGTTTCTCTGTTACATTAGTGTGTGTGGTCAGATTTGAGAACAGAGGCTGTTCACCTATCATTCATCATTTAAGGTTAAATTGACCTTTCTTGTGATCTCATGGTTCCAAGCTTATCTTATAGTTGAATGGGTAGAGCAAGGGACTAACTCTGCCAGAGTTAGAGGTTCAATTGTATAAATGTTGGAATTGTATAAATGTATACCGATAGATGCGCTCTAGTCAGATAGATAAATGTATGGATAGACTGTTGAACAAATGGATGGATGATTCTGTGCAGCAGTATGGATGACTGTGAGCGCTGTCTGTGTTTTTAAGGCGGTTCATATTGATTATGTAATATACAACCACTGCTGCCTATCTACAATTAATCCTCCTTAATTCACTCAGAGCCGTTCTCCATTATGCTGAGACAGACACTGTAATGGAGGGAGAAAGAGGGATGGGAAAAAGGAGGAGAGTAAGAGGACAGAATGAGATTATTTAGACAGGGGAGGAGGGAGGAGGGAGGGGCTACAAATACGTCTGTGTGTGTGTGTGTGTGTGTGTGTGTGTGTGTGTGTATTCACATCCCCAACGTCTCTCTCTCTCTTTCGCCTGTAGTGCTTTCCTCTATCCAGTGAAATGAGGCTGAAGGACATTTTGACATCAAGTGAAACACAATTTAGCATTCAGCTCACCACAAACACAGACACACAACTCACCATCATCATCATCATCATCCTCATCATCATCAACTCTACATAATATTAGATAACACAAAACTTAAACAATCTGAGAAGCATGGGGAATTGAGTATGAATTGCAGCAATAAGACAATGTGCAAAATAGCAGCAGTAGAATTTACTGAGGCAAAGAAGAAATGAGTGCAGAATATTTCATATAAAAATATACCAAAATATATGTATATATATAGAAATATATGTTGTAGATAGAAATATGCAGTATATGCAAATATAACATTATCATTTATTAATTCATTTTCTCTCGTGTTACTCCCAGCATGCACTGGGTGGAATGGACAATTTAGAGTCTCCAATTCTGCTGACTGTGAGAGGAAACCCAGGAGAACACTGGGAGAACATGTAAACTCCACACAGAATGGACCAGGAATTGAATCCGCAACCTTCTGGCTGAGACAATAGTTCTAAACGCTCAGTTATGCAGTTATAACAATGACTATGTTTACTTGCAGGCTTGAAATCTGTCTAATTTATCTGTCTAAACCAAAAAGTAATCGTTTGCCAACTGTTTACATGCATGAGACAGCATGTGATCAGCTGTTTACATGTTTATAGCTGGTGATCAGAGTGATCTAATTTCTGACTGCGAGGCCTCCATCTTGTTCTTCAACAACCATTGTCGAACCAGTATTAGCCTACTTTGACTGCCACCTGCTTACTGGGGGACTAATGATTATTGCACACGGTGGTCGTTCTGCAAATGGATGTCATTGCCAAAACTATAAAGGCCTAATTATGGCCAATAACCCGTACCGATGAGAAACCTCCTGCAGATTCCCATATCCCTGTCATCAACTATGTTTACATGTGACTAAAAATGCAATTGAAAATGCAATCCTGTTGGAAGTGCTGGATTATCCTATTGACAATCTGCTCGTTAGATCTGAATGCAATCATGTAAACCTTCAATCGGCCTTCATATCAGAATTGAAGGTGGGGACTTCCCTATATAGGTAGGTCGTACAGGTGCAATTTTTGCCCCAGAGGACTGCAATGGTTTTCTATTTTTCACTCTCTCGTGGTCCTATTTGCAAGGGTACCTTCATAGATCTAATTTCTTGCATAGCATGTTGTCCTTGTGCTTTTGTTGAAAAGTAGTTGTATTCCATTCTATTCCATTCCATTCAGCATGAAGAAGGGTGTCATTTTCACACACGTGTGTGTCTTTTTTGGGGGCCAGGCACACTTGACGGTAAAAACAAATACTACTGGTCATAGACAGCAGCAGACGTTACTCTCTGATGCCCTAAGGGGCTGGAGTAACTGCAACTTATTTGGTTATATTTAAACAATTTTTCTAGAGTTGAAACCAAGCATATCTCGCTGGTCTCGCTAGTCTCGCTTGAACTATTGGCTACACTGCCCCCATGATTTCCAGTGGTACTGGGGTGGTACTGCTCTGTTTCGTTCGTATCCGTAAGCTTTCAGAAAACGTGCACAAATACGGACGAAATTAACGCAGAGTACGGACAGAAGGCTCCGTCCATATCCGTATACATATTTAACGTTGAGCATAATTGAGCCTTAAGGGTGGCACAACTACAAACATGCTCAAGCATTCGTCAACTCATTGTAGTGTTTTTAGATGCGAAGCAGTTCATGGACCTCACTCACTCACCCACCCACCCACCAGCATCTACCTCTGGTGTGGGGCACCCATGGCCATTGCCAAGACCTGCTGTCACAAGTAGAGGGCCAGATTTGGCATCCCAATCCAGCCCTCAGGCTGTGGGTGTGGCCAATAGGCACTTTCCATGCTCTCAGATGGAAACAGGTAGCACCATTTCCTTGACCATTGGCACTGGTCCTCAACTTTCTTCAGGGACTGACCAGGGGAAGGCAGCCAACACATTAGTGATTTTGCTGCGGCAATTGCAGCCTTTCATGAGGCTGAGAACTCACTGGGTAAACATCCCCTGATGTCACATTTTATTAAAGGGATGACTTGCCTGCGCCCTCTTCAACCACTTCATGCTCCTGCTTGGGAGCTGTCTCCAGTTCGGGCAGCATTAGGGCAGAAACATAGTTTACTTAAATTATGCAAGATGGCTGTCACGTGTATCCTGCTGTTTTTGGGAGTGCTGTTTGTGCACGTCCTCAATGCCCAGTGATGTGACAGATGCTAGGACAGATGGCGGACTCATTTGAAGAGAAGACAGCTGGTGAGACATTGTCAACATTTTAGGACTTTTGGTTTTAGTTTAGTTTATTTTAGTTTAAAATTAACTGGAAGCAAATCTGTGACCGTTATTTTCCTGCACGGTGGAAAATGCTGGAGAAACGGAGTGGAGATGTGGCTGATGGCATGTTTTGCCCTTGTCTCTAGTCCAAAACACTGAGTTGTAACTTGAGAGGAGTCCGCTCAATTAGTAGCTAGGTAACCAGCCAGCAGGCTAATTTAGCAAAGCAACTGATGTTAATGTTAACATGCAACTAGTAGCCACTGTCATTACCCAATCTGTTTCACATCACATCAGCCAAAGTGGTGATAAATATAATTCCATAACTGGTTACTACTTTGTTTCCAATCATATACTATTATTGACTGTCCTAAATGTACATTTGATGTTTCGCCACAGTGTCAAAACATTATGTATTCGGGTATGAGTCTTGAAAGTAAACGAGAAGTCGATCGTATTTCGCAAGTCAGCAAATCATTGCATATTGTAGATTATAAAGTATAGTAGGTTTCATGTGAATAAGCAGATGCTGGAGTCTAGCCAGTAAAGCAATCTAGCCAAATTTAAAGAAGATTTTAAAATAAGATAAGATAGGTACTTTATTCATCCTCGAAGGGAAATTAGGGCGTTACAGCAACTAATAACAAAACAGTGGTAAAATGTCGTAAAATGGCGCATGCACGACTCACATACGGTTGACTTAGATCGGGCAGCAACAGCGCGCATGCGCAACTTAGATCGGTAGTGACTCAGATCGGGTAATGATAGCCACTACTATCACTAGCCTCTATTTAGCTAGAGTTTAGCTGTATAAATCAGATGCGTTAACAATACAGTGATGGTTAGCTGACCAGATATATGGTTAGCTATCTAACAAGCTGACATCTTAACATAAAATCAATTAGATGTATCAGTGATGAAATGATCAGTTCCCAGTCAAAAACAGCACAGAAATTAACCGTGTCTATTCATTTCTGTTGAATCGGCCATTTGTTGGACATTTCAAAACGAACTTGTTGAAAGCTGTTGCTGTTCACGGACCTCCAACATGGCCTCAAATCAATCACCTGAAAGCCTATATTTACAACCAATATAAATGATGTGCAAAATGTGTGTCATGTTCACATTAACGAGTTTTCAAGTCTACGTCTTGTGCTGCACTAGTGCTTCAGGATTTTCCAAACAGCTCCTCCAAGGGTGTGGAGCATCAGTGCAACAACAGTGGGGTAAGCATGTAAAAACTGGGACTGGAATGTAAAGTAAAACAGCAGCACATACAAAGACAACAACAACAACAACAGTAAAATACATACATAATATATACAATTAGAAATGAATGAAGAAATCCTCAAATAATTGTATAATGAGTAATGAATAATAAATGAGATCCCTTGCTGAATTGGATTACTAATTTCCTGCTTTTCCATTAATTTGAAGAGTAATGGATAAGGCTTGGATTGAACAGCTCAGCAAGGGAAATAACTCATGAAACTGAAAGAATGCCAGTTCATCTGATCGACTCTGCCAACTGGAATGCCACTTTAATCACTGAATTACAGTTCACTACATTTATATGATTTCAGCAAAATAGGAAGCATTTAATTTTCTGACTCAGGGAGAAGGGGGTGTGGGGTTGCAGAAAGAGATAGAGCAAGAAAGACAGAGAGGTAGATTAGATAGCTTGGAAAAACATAGCAGATATAGTAGAAAGAGAGAGGAAGTGTACCCCCGCAGAATAGCTTGTCTCAGAAAAAGACTTTAAAAGAAAACACTTAACAAAGCACCAAATCAGAGACCATGTCTTGGGAATTGAAAAAGGTCGCCATAAAAATTCACGGCAACAAAGACATGAATGTCTCCACACTGCAAACAAAAAGATGGAACGCATTTCATTATACACTGACCTAATTATTTCCCTATCCCTATTATTATTATTGTCCCCCACCAAAGGGGGGACTATGGATCGGTCTCCATCCGTTTTTTGTTTGTTAGTTTGTTAGTCACACTGTAACGTTTACTTTGTGCTGCTAGGGGGCGGCATTGACAATGAATGGGGACTCAGTGGTAAAGCAGGTCATACAGTTAAAGTTATCATACAATGTGGGGGACAATGAATGGGGACTCAGTGGTAAAGCAACACAGTTAAAGTTATCATAGGTAACATAATAGTCTACACACGCTTCACACTTGGAGACATCAGACTGGGTTGATGTGTTGAAGTGAGAGTCAAACCTCTAACCACAAGACACTGTAGTTATTGTCCAGTTGTTGGACTGTTGTTCTGTTATTGCATCATCACTGCACTACCACTGTGCCTCAGTGTTGACTACTTATATCATATTACCACTTACCTACTGTGCAATACCATATATCACTTATCATTTAGCATTTATATTGTTCATAACACTCACACTCCTGGTGTTGTATGTTATATTGTATTATAAATTGTATTGTAGTGTACATTGTGTAATGTACGGATTGTATTTATTGCGTATTGCAGTTCTTATATTTTGTACTGTATTGAGTAAAAACAGGACAATTACAGTTACTACATTTCAAGATATAACTTGTAAGCCTAATTCTGAGGAGAGTAGGCAACAGAAATATATGGTCAATCTGTCCTTTCATTGTCCCATACCAAAATGCTTATACAGTTTCACTCATATTTCAAGTTCACTCAGCAATCACTGACTGACCCAAGGGTGGAACTACATCACTGGTGGGGGACAACATGTTTACTATTTGCTTGTTTCTATATTATTATTGTTATATATTGTAGTATAATGCACATTTTACATATTTCTTATTTTCTTATTTCTATTTTTCTTATAATTTCTCTATGCTTATATATACTTCTCTTCTAGAGTGTGAGCAACTGCAACGTAACCCAATTTCCCCTCGGGGATCAATAAAGTGTTTCTGATTCTGATTCTATCAGAGATGTGCATTCCCCAAGTAAGAGAATCAAGGGATTCCAATCCCAGCAGATAACGAGAGAGACAGAGAGGGAGAGAGCAATGAATTTATGGAAGATCAGTCACCCGCTGGTGTCATCAATCAGCTGCTGGCATTATTGACTGTCCCCATCTGATGACGTCATCTGTTCCAGGGCAAAGCAGAGAGAGAGAAAGAGAGAGAGGTAGATGATTATGGGACCATCTTCATGTTTGTTCAGGTTGTGTTTATTATGACGGCATAACAGCATAACTATGTGGTTGAGTGTGTGTGTGTGTGTGTGTGTGTGTGTGTGTGTTTTAATGTACCCTGAGGAGAGGAGAGAGGTGGGACGGGTCAGACTCAAGGCACTCTACTTGATTAGCAAATACACCTCTACTGCAGCTCCTCCTCTCCTCTCCTCTCCCCATCGACCACCCGATCTACTCAGCAGTTATCAACCATACACACACACACACACACACACACACACACACACACACACACACACACACACATACACTAGAGGTAGGTTTGATCAGACTAACCTTTAACAAGGTTAGAGTTAATTTGTCTCATGGAAGAAAGGTCGGGTGGGGAGATTGAGAGGACAGGCAGTCATAGTCAATAACTTTGTCATGACTGTTAATCAGAAACAATACTGCAAAATCCAAAGCAAAACGACTACAAAACTGACCACACCTCACCGCTGGTTGCCATGGCAATATGTCCCGACTCCCTCTTTGCTTTCATCTCCGAATCTCCGAAGAGGCTGGCGCTGATTGCTCCCCCCGGGGTTGCTTGCAGTCATAAACACAGAGTGGTGACAGGCTGTAATTACAGCTCTGAGGTCAGCTATTCTCTCACTTTATCCGTGCTGCAGGATAGAACCACAGATGAATTGGGAAGACTAGCATTTCTGTGATATGTGAATTCCGCTTTGGTCTGTCTACACTTTGGATGCACAATCACCCCCCCCCCCCCCAAAAAAAAAAAAAAAGCAGGAGTGAAAGGGCCAGACCAGGGATTTCTTCCTGCTCTTCCTCCCCCATCATCATCATCTGTACGATATCTGATTGTGTATATAATGTGTGTATAATGTATGTAATGTGTAATATCTCATGTATATAATGTAACCTGTTACACCAACAACTCCATATTTATTCCAGCATCTTTGCACTCTGCACCATTGCACTATTGTCCTAGGGTTGTTTACATATGTATATACTTTTTTTTATATATATGCATATTTGTACATAGTAGTTAAATGTTTAGGTTTACCTCTGTTCATCCTGTTATCCTTGTAGCTGTGTATTTATTCTGTGTAATACATTGAAAGCTACGAAAAAACAGAGTCAAATTCCTTGTATGTGTACATACTTGGCCAATAAAGCTGATTCTGAAAACAAGATAATTAAGTTGTGATCTTAAGATAACGGGAGTACAATTAAAAATAGTAACCACAGCCACTCTCGGTTTCCGTACTCTCGGCTTCTGTAATTTGAGAAGTACATGAAGACATTTTGGGATATTTTGTGTCTCAACGTAATACACACCCGCACACACACACACACACACACACACCATGACGTCCATGTTAAGTCTTGCCACTGGCAGTGTAGGATCGATTGCAGACCAGTTGTTGTCTCCAGGGACAATAAAAGCCCAACAGTTGTCCCTTTACAGCCTGGAGAAGGCAGGGACCATGGCCTTCACACACTGGGGGGGAGGTGTGTGTGTGTGTGTGTGTGTGTGTGTGACTCTGTGTGTATGAGTGAGAAAGAGAGAGAGAGGGAGAAAGAGAGAGGGAGAGGAGGAGGAGGGCAGCCATTCTTATTTAGGAACAGCCCCCTGAAAAAACATAGCCTACCAATGCAACCCCTTGACACTCACAGTCCTGCAGGGGCATCAGTTCACTAAACCCTAAGCTAGGTCAAAGTCCCTCCATCTAATATCATTTGCCACCGAAACTTACAAACTCATTTATATGCACTACATTTTTTGCGTAGGCTACAAGATATTTTTATTTGGTCGGTGTGATTATTGTCAGACTAGATCAGTCGTTCTCAACGTGGGGTCCGGGGACCACCAGGGGTCCTTGAGTGGGTTCCAGGGGGTCCCCAGAAAGTCGAATGAATTTTTAAACTTCAGCATAATTTCATTTACAAGAAGTTAACTCAATTAGAGAATGTAGAAGAATGATTAGTTTCACTGTTATCCCTCAATACAGATGGGAATTCTGGACAGAATCATATCTAACAATAAAAATAATATCAGATTTGGGTCTGAGAGACAAAATCTCATCAAATGGGGGTCCGCGGCCCTAATGTGGACTAAACTAGGGGTCCTTGATATGAAAAAGGTTGAGAACCACTGGGCTAGATCATCAAACTGCCATGTGTTGTTTGCGGTTGTTTGACAAGGGAAACAGAGGTGGTGGGGGCTTGTTCTCGCGATAGCACGGTCCGTACTGTGTTCATGAGGAGTGTTTATTAGCAGCAGTCTCCCCCTACCGTCACAGCGCTACAGTACGGACCGTTAAGACCGTTCTGTCTCCGCTCCGCAAACCCCGGGACGAGGCATTATCAACGGTTCGGGGTTTTTTTTTTGACAGCCGACTGGAGACTGTATCACATCTCCGTCGGGGGGTGGAAAAAAAAAATAAAAAATCCTTCGTCCACTCACCTCAGTCGGGTGTCGGTTTGTTTTTTTTCGTCCAAGCGGAGGGAGAAGAGGAGGGAAGGCGCCAGCGAGTCGTCAGCTCGGGGCTCGTCTTCAGGAGCAGCCAGGTAAGATAGAAACACTGGTCTGGTGGTCGGACACCATGTCGACCCCTTCTCTAAACACTAACTCCGCCCGGCTTTAGTACAGTGCATTTGTAGAGCCAGAATACAACGAACCAAGCTGCATTTCCACACGCGTTGAACGTTATTTCCCCCGGTGTGGTCATTTTTTTTTTTTTTTTTACATACACTGCAGAGGGGAAACCGCGGGAATCCGTGTATCTCGTGCGACAGTATTGTTTATGTCGTGGATGACTGTTGTGCTGTCGTTAAAACGAGGTTAAACCCGGTGGTCACCATGGTTACCGGGCATTTCTCCGGCTTTACTTCGCACAGAAACAGAAACGCCGATCAGGTTGGGCTTTCCTCGAGACCTGATACGTGCCGTTCTCTCCTGTATGGCGAGTACAGCTAAACTCAATTCAAATATCTGTCAATTTAACCTGGCCTCGCTTCTCAGCAGAGATAAATGCCTCTTAAAATATGACTCCGTATCCTCTCTGCATCGTTAGGAGCAACGTGTCATTTCGGCATACATGAAATCCGTCAAAGAGCATTTGTTCCAATAAAATCTCAACTTTTAGAATTGATTCACACTGCTCGCTGCCGCCCACCAGATTGTGGGAATAACAGGCGAACCTCTTCTAAAAGTTGAAATTTCATTGATATACATGCTGCTTGGTTGATTATATATATACCGAACTGAAGGGTGGATCCTACTGATTATTTTATGAGGTGTGCACCTTTGCCGATAAGCACGGCAGAATTAAATTGTCAGATTCTTTAATGAATTGGCGTGACATTTTCCCCATGCTAGAGACTAGACTGATTAACCCCCAATTTATCTGGCTTGACATATTTACATCATATGTTTATTGCACATGCTCTGTGTAAAGACGGTCTCGCTCATTCTATTGAAATTGTACCCTGGAGATTTAACGCAGCGTGGATTTGCAGAATGTCAGGCTTGGTGTTGAAGCTGGAGGAGACAGTCCGGGGAAACTGCTGTATGTGACGCGCCTCCATGGCGAGACGCATGTGGCTGCTGTGTGTTGTTGGTGTCTTCTTTCCTACACGCACGCGTGCGCGCGCGTACACACACACACACACACACACACACACACACACACACACACACACAGAAACACACACTGAATGCTTGGTGCACATTGGTTTTGATTCACAGAGCACAGAAAGCGCCTATCTTGCATGCGAATGCAAATTATTGCAAATTATGACAAGAGGGCTTTCTAATGCATTGCTATCCATATTATTCATTCCTCAGTAAGTGGCTCTGCTTGTCTTTATTTAATAGTACTTACCCCATTAGTCAACATTTTACACTAATTATCTGTCTATATCCAGAATTGTATCATATGTGCATATACAATATCATATTAGCAATGTTATGCTTTGATAGTATACATGCAAATGCCTCTGCTGACAAATGATATTTCATTTCATACATGCATTTGCATGAATACCTAACTCAAGAAGACACAGGTTCTGCAATGAGAAAATATCATATCTACTGCTATAAACCATCTGTTACTGGACATACATGCAAATGCCTCTGCTAAGAAATGATATTTCATTTCATACATGCATTTGCATGTATGTCCAGTAACAGATGATTTATAGCAGTAGATATGATATTTTCTCATTGCAGAACCTGTGTCTTCTTGAGTTAGGTATTCTATTTAATGAGAATCTCTCTGGCATTGAAACATCTCTCTGTATGGTGGCAGATCAGATCACTGCCTCGGTCTCCTGTGTTGCATAACAGCCAACGCTTTCAAAGATGCTGCATTTATGTTGGCTGCCTGAGGCCCATAGACGGACAGGCCTAAGAAAACTGTTCCTTGATAATGTTTTAAGTTGAGTGTGTGTGTGTGTGTGTGCGCGCGCATGTAAAGGCGTTTGATTAAAATGAAGTGATGTTTACCTCATGCACCTCTCCTCCTCTCCTCCCTCCCTGCTGCTGCAGTTCACTGTAGCCTAAATTGATTGCTTCTATAAGTCGTAATACTAAATGCACATTTGGCAGCTGGCAGTGCAGATTCCTTTCCTGTATTCCCTGTGGAACGACTGCCAAATTGTAATCAATACTACAGGTTTTTTCTAATCTTAAAAAAAAAAGCTGATTTGTGCATACCATTTCAGTATAAGAGACAAAGCCTGGAATTGGATTTAATGTTATGGTTAAGGCTGATATTGGTACTGGGCATGTGGCTGATACCAGGCTAAAATGTGGTAGCAGTATCTTATCATGTCCCCAATACAATAATACTGCTATACAAGGGCAAAGTGCACTAGTGATGCACAGGTTGACTCGTGACCCACAGGTCCTGTGGGTTAGGGTTGAGGGGAAAAAAATGAAATCAAATAATAGAATCATAGAAGGTACCATATGTTAGATATGATAGGAATGACAGAAAAGCAGAATATTGGAGAAATTATGTGAAGTGGTTGAAGACGACGGCAACTATGCTGTGTCATGTTACGAATGTGAAGCAGTCTACATCAGTGGTTCTCAGTGTGGGGTCCGGGGACCACCAGGGGTCCTTGAGGGGGTTCCAGGGGGTCCCCAGCAATCTCTCTACCTACAATACAGATAGTCATGGAATTCTGGACAAAATCATATCTAACAATAAAAATATTCTCAGATTTGGGTCCGAGAGACAAAATCTCATCAAAATGGGGGTCCGTGGCCCTGAAGTGGACTAAACTGGGGGTCCTTGATGTGAAAAAGGTTGAGAATCACTGGTCTACATGTCTGACAACCATAACACGGGAACCTCAAGCATGACGGTGGGCAAGGAAAATCTAGCCAGCCACAGCAAAATAAAATGTCAGCAGCAATGTTTGTTTTTAGAGATGCACCGATTGCAATTTTCTTGGCCGATTCCGATTTCCGATTTTTTAAAAGTCTGACCTGCCGATTCCGATTTTGGCCGATTCCGATTTTCTTTCTAAGAACTATAATTGACAGCACACACAAACATTTTTGTAACGTTTCTTTAATGGAAAATTAAAATTCAATTGTATGTTCATAATAAAACATTGCCTATTAATAACTTACATTTTCTCCAAAACTGCACCAGGTTACAGGACCTTCTCTCACTCTCACTCAAACAAATCTCAAAATAAAAAAGTGCTCCAGGTTACTGGACAGAGCTTTTTTGAACAAATAAAATCCAAATGAAAATGAATTGCAGTATATCCCACTTTATACTTTCCCGAAAGAAAACAGGTGTAACAGATCTATATAACAACACACGGACTATTACTATTATGGACTATTATACAACAGGTAGTTCCGACCAAGCAATCTGATTGGTCAACTAGACATTTAGAACGTGATCAAATCAGCATGACAGCACACCTAGCCGTGCTCATCACTAAATATTACTCCGCCATATTATCATACAATATATTTAAATATAACGCTAACTCTGTTCAGCCTTGATGTTACCAGACGCTCTGCATCCTCCATCAGCTGTCCGGTGAGTCGGTGACACGGCGCTACTAGCTTAAAAATACATGTGAAGTTCGCGGACATAGTAGCTAAATCTGCCCATGGAAAAATTATTTTTTTCAGCAGATATCTTAGTTACAACAAGATTGAGCTAGCGAGGCAGTTTTGTGTTTATATGTGTGGTATTTATTCAGTTTGGGAAATCCCGCGATCTCTAGAAAGCATTAGCTCCAGTTGGCTGGCTGACTCAACAGGGACTAGAAATCGTCTCTGTTGCAGGTCGTTACTAAGGCTCCGCCTACTTGCTGGAGTAGTAAACTAGGTTCCATTACATAGGAGTCTACTGACGTGACTGATTGTTTCCCAGTTATTAGTCAGACCCCATGTATTTCCAGGGAAACGGAGATAACACTAGCAAAAAGTTTTTTATTTTGAGAGCCAATTGCCCCACAATATGAATACATTTTGTTTATATCTTTTATTTTGTTGGTAACTGTTGTATAATCGCAATATTACACTCGAGGGTGTGCGTTACCGTCATTATTGGCACGACAGTGATGCGGCGTAAGCATCACGGTAACGCAGCGGAGTTTTTACTGTTGTCTTAAATTTGACCGGCACAGAATCGGATATATGAGACTGATCGGCCGGTCACCGGTCATGGCCGATCAGCTGAAAACCGGCCGATTCCGGTCACCGGCCGATCGATCGGTGCATCTCTATTTGTTTTATAACATTTTTTTTTTTGATGATTTGTATAATTCAGGAAATCAAAGCAACTTGATATGCTGCCTCTTTCACATATAGACGGATGTTAATTCTCTAATTGTGTAAAAATAATATATATAATTATCTTTAACCAGTGAACCCAAACTGATGGTCTAAGTATGTATTGTTTAGTGAGAGTAATGGATCATATCAGTAGTCAGTATTAGCCTCCCTGATACATTACTCAGAATCTATCAGTGATTCCGTATTTGTCAGTTTGTATTTTCTAAAATGTCCAATGTTCAAAGATGATTTTAGTCATCTTTCTGCTTTTAGGAAACCAAGAAGCAATTCAGTAATTAGCAATTGTTAGTTTGACTGACAGGAAGATATTGACTGTACTTCTGACAAGAGTGACAACTTAGAGAGCAATTTGATTCGATTGGCTCACGGGCAGAGAGAGTCTACGGTGGCCAGCTGGGACAAAGTTTGAGAACAACCGAAGAGTAGTGATGCACAGATATATTGATTGCATTGTTGACTACAATCGACTCATCGGCCGATAAGATTAAATCCACCAATGGCAGCGGCCGATACTCATTAACATATATTGCGTCACTAATCTGTTCAAGTCTGAATGGAAGGACAGCCTATCAGCGTGAGGTAACAATACAATGTTATTTATTTATTTTAATTAAAAAAGGCATTTTTGGTTATGTGAAAGTTGTTACAATAAAAGCTGATCCTTAAATCTATATTCATTGCAAAGTATAATGAAGGGCAGAATATAGATTATTTTGGCAGGGCACAAATGGGTCAATGCGAATTAGAGCTGCAACGATTAAACGATTAATCGATTAGTTGTCAACTATTACATTAATCGCCAACTATTTTGATAATCGATTAATTGGTTTGTGTAATTTTTTAAGAAAATTAAGTCCAAATTCTCTGATTCCAGCTTCTTAAATGTGAATATTTTCTGGTTTCTTTCCTCCTCTATGACAGTAAACTGAATATCTTTGGGTTGTGGACAAAACAAGACATTTGAGGACGTCATCTTGGGCTTTGGGAAACACTGATCCACATTTTTCACCATTTTCTGACATTTTATAGACCAAACAACTAATCGATTAATCGAGAAAATAATCGACAGATTAATCGACAATAAAAATAATCGTTAGTTGCAGCCCTACTTTATTGATTTGGCCTATCCACCAAAGACAAATGTTACCAACATTAGTGGTAACATTAGTAGGTGCTTCAGTAGGTGCTTCAGCCCCTGGTTGTGAGCGTTGTTTATAGCCTCCTATCCTCTTGCCTGTTTGGTTTTATTCTGTTATAGTCTAGTCTATTCTAGTCTTCCCTATTCTATTCATGACCAGTAATGACTGGAGTCAGCCAACGTCAATACCTCCCTAAAACCTCTTGGTGTTGTGTAGAGCAGGGTTGGCTTAGTGTGCCTTTGTAGCAGTCCTAACAGAGCATGTTGTTGTTGTTGTTGTTGTTGTGGTGTGTGTGTGTGTGTGTGTATGTTTATGTCCTGTAATTGTGGCGTTGCGTGAAACATTAGATGGCCGAACCACGAAACGGAAAATTCCGGTGATTCCCATGCTGCCAGTCAAGCTGTCGGAGAGCTGAGACCCTTCAGCTGCACTGACTGCGTGCGTGTGTGTGTGTGTGTGTGTGTGTGTGTGTGTGTGTGTGTGTGTGTGTGTGTGTGTGTGTGTCTGTGTGTGTGTGTGTGTGTGTGTGTGTTAGCCTGCGTTACACATAGCAACCAATCCTGATCCTGTAATACCCTAGTTAAGATCCAAATCAGGACAGCCCACCCCCCTCCAACTGCCTGGCCCGTTGATTCTCTAAATGTGGTCTGGGATGCTTGAGAAAGCCCCAGGCATTCCGAGAAAATGAACACTACTGTAAATTTTCCATTAGTCTGTTACCTCAATGCAATGTTATTTCCAGCTTCATTGGCCAAAAGCTTATATCAGATGTTGCCAGTGGAGATGGGAGGGTCATAAAAACCACAAGCCATTGTTGAGAAAATCCATTTTTAAAAATGCCTTTACATGTACAGGATTTGTAGCCTAGCGCACCGCCATCTTTGATTTCATCTGACAGTGAAAACAAAAGTGAACTTAAAATTCTACAATTGGCATGTGTTTATGTTTGTAACGGTGTGTGTAAAGTAACTTGATGCTTTTAATCGGAGATGTGTGAAACTGCCCAACATTCAGACAGAACATTAATTAAGTGGAATGCAAATACTGGCATATTGCCCCTGTGCCATGATGTATTGAAAATAAGTGATGACATATTATGAATCCATATGTAAAACTCTGCAGTCTACACCTTTTTCATATCATATCAGACCCTTAATTTAGTCCACATTAGAGCCACGGACCCCCATTTGATGAGATTTTGTCTCTCGTACCCAAATCTGAAAATATTTTTATTGTCAGATATGATTTTTTCCAGAATTCCATGACTATCTGTATTGTAGGTAGAGAGATAACAGAGAAACTATGATCAAAATAGTCATTCTTCTTCATTCTCTAATTGTGTTATCTTCTTGTAAATGAAATAATGGTGAAGTTTAACAGTTTATCAATTTGCTGGGGACCCCTGGTGGTCCCCGGACCCCACGTTGAGAACCACTGGTCTACACAGTAGCTTGCCAGAAGTTGTTCTGAGGAGGAAGGTGCAGGAAGAAATTTGCGGCTCCCTCCCGTTCTCAGCCCCCTTCATGCCTCATTACATCTGGCCAATCGCTGCAGAGGTGAGCGGCATGTTTGCACGTTTCTGTTTCGGAGAGTCACATGTTCAAACTGCATCACCAGATACAGAACAGAAGCCCCGGCTGACATTCAGAACACTGATGATACCCTCTCAGAACAGGGTATAAACTAGGGCTGATCATTTAATCAAAATTTTATCGAAATCTCAATATGGCCTACTGCAATTTTCAAATCGCAGGAGGTGCAATATTTGTTAAAGGTGAAATGTGTCAAAATATCATTTTAAATGAAATATTGTGGTGCTGCAGAGATGTCCTGGCCTACACATCATATTCTACAGACTTAAGAAAACATCTTTGTTTGGTACAGATCCCCGCAAAAATCACACCATAATCATTTTAATACGTTTTTCAATGAAAATGAGAATAATGATGTAAAAATTAGCATCCCCTCTAATATCGCAAATCATATCGCAATTGCAATATCAGTCAAAATAATCGCAATTAGATATTTTTTCAAAATCGTTCAGCCCAAGCTTTACGGTCCAATCACACCTACAGTTGGTTTTCTAGTGGAACATTTGACTTTGTTGCATTTTTAAATACAGCTAGTTTAGGTTCCTTTTGTCTATAATCTGCGTTAGCTGCTGTAAATTTTGTCACGCGTCGCTTATTCAAATGTTTGTTTATACCACGCACTGCATGGTCAGCCAACCTCGTCTACACCCCAAGTTGCCAGGAAAACCCCAGTTTCTGGATGCTTGCTACACTGCTGCTACAAAACAGTGTGACAAAGTACTTTACTAACAAATGAATGAGAAAATAAACTCAATAAGATCAACTGTAAAAAAAAAAGTCAGACATTAGTTCCAAACAGGGGTCCAGAGGAACGATACAGACACATACAGTGAGAATAGAATGGGTTAAAACATATTATTTATAAAAACCTGTCTGTAGCAATGTATTTTAAGGGATGTAAGATGATACTGATTAGAAAATCTTGCAGGACTAACGATTGACAGATGCAGATTGCGGGGACTTTATTACAATAAAACTTGATAACCAGTTCTACCAATGTTGTTGTCATTTCTGGTATAATAAAGGTAATAGATTACTTAATGCCCCTTTAACATCTGACCCCTACCAACATTTGTCTAGAACCTATTATTTATCAAGTCTCTCACAGTCACTGATCAGCTCTACCTGACCATCAGCTTCACTGTAATGTAAAAAGGAATTGTCCTTGATCAACACTCCTATTCTGGATTGCATTAAAGACACCAAACCTGACCAAACGTCCATCAAGCAAAAGTGATTGACATTCCAGCAAAGTAGAATCATAGTGTCACTCGTACAATAGCGATTATGGCTGATCTTCACACCTTATTGGAATCATTTGTGGATTCACATTTGAAGTTTTCATCAATCAGTGCTGCTCAGAAGAAAATCTGTCAAAGAAAAGAAAAGGTTTGTCCACACATGACATAATGCAAACTCCCATGTTTTATTCCCAGAGTGTTCTGACCAGCACCAGTTGTGCGATTTTAAGTAAGCTTGCATGCTATCGTGTGTGGACAAGCCTTTTCTTTCTTTGATCTTCACAGCAAAGCTAACGTTGACCCCTTGTAAAGGCAGAATATTATTTATGTTTTTTTATTGCACTACGGTACCAAAACAGGAACGGCACAGAGTGGTGGCTATCTTTGGCCCTGCGTTACTATTGCAGCCACTATACTGCCGGCTCTTCCAACTCTAACTGTAACATAGAGCTGAAGAGGCTTATCGCGAGACAGAAGTCATGTTCCTCCAACAGCTGAGAAGAGGAGAAAATTTGAGATTTCCAAACAGTTCCTCTCCAACGAGTATGTGCAGTGAGCACTTGCTATCACGGAGCAGTAAAAGGTTTCTTATCTGACACCTACATCCCTGTAGTGTGTACTAGGACGACTGCACGATTAAAATCGCGATCTCGATTCACACCTCTACAGGGTTCCTACGCAGGTCTGGAAAGTCTGGAAAAGTATTAAAAATGAATTTGATCATTTCCAGGTCTTGAATAGTTTGGGAATTTGAAAAAAAATGTCTGGAAAAGTATGGAAAATGTTGCGGTTCAGGTCCGATACACACATAATTCTAGCTTTTATGTTGTTGTAGAGCCACTTTGAGTCCACAGTTTGTGTTGATGTGAAGAATAATGTTCAGATAGAGGGACGCTCTTATTACCCAGCCGCTGTCAGCATGCATTATATCAAATACCCACCAAAATCAAATCCAGTCAGGAACATTAGGGTCTGGGAAAAATATGGAATTTTAAAATGGAAACCGTGTAGGAACCCTGCCAATCATCTCACATATTCTGATATTTGTGGCTGTGAAGAACAATCTTCATCTATACAGTGATATGACCTAGTCAGCAGGGGCAAGATGTCTATCTGCGTAAATCATATTGAACACCAGACAACATCTTCAAAACAAATCAAGGTCTGGAAAAAAGTATGGACTTTTTTAATTGAAAATGTGTAGGAGCCCTGCCTCTATGCAACCTCAATCCCAAATGACGATTCTGCCGCATGTTCATTAGGGATATCCTGTGCATCAAACCAACCGCAGAAACCGGCAGAAAGGAAAACCAATCCAATGAGAGACATAACGGAGAACATTTTGTAAGTTTTTTTAAGTTCAGTGTTGGATTCATCAAGCAGTTTGATTTAAGAGCTTTTGTCTGTTAAAAAACAAGCACAGATCCTGCACAGGTCCACGGCACGTGTTATAAGTTCAATTCAATTCAGTTCTGTTCAATTACCTAATTCCACTAACGTTACTTAAATACCTATTGTTAAAGTTTGTAGGGTGGAAAAAGACGTGTTATCAAGTTACCGTTTACAAACACCGTTACTAACTCAGGCCAGTTTGGAGCAAATTGTGGAATTTTGAAGGAAGGACAGGAAAAACAATCTAATAAGTAACTGGATCTGCTGTAGATTGACTTGAGGTTGTTCTACTTGTGGTTGGTGACATTGTGGTGGGCTGCCACAAATCAATCAAATTGAGCCAAAACCACAGCCATAATTCTGCTCTACCACATCATGTTGTTAGTCACAGCCATTATGCCCGCCTCTATTACAGGATGTTACTGTCTGTCTCACAGTCTCACACAGAAGTTTGTGGAGCTATTTGGCAAGAGCCTGATGCTGGTTGTGCAATATTTAATCAAGGTACCCACATTGGTTGAGGTATGCGTAATTATTGCACATCACTTTGAAAATGCTCACCACATCGTTCAAATCAGAGGCTGCAGATGGAACGCACGTAACTGTCGAGCCGCCTTTGGATGGATATACCGATTTCATCAACCAAAATATATCCTACAAGCTGTTGTGGATGACAGATATAAGGTATAGGTAAGAATAACCCCCTAATCTAGCCCAGTACAGACTACAATTACCTGTTACCTTCACATGGTGAGCTGGACACAATTCAAGAAATGTGATTAAGATCGTAGTACTCCACATACCTTACCACGATTATGCTTACTCCGACTATAAGCATAATCGCATAACTATGTGTATATGTTAATATGCATGGGTATAGCCTATATGTATGTATGTAGGTATATGTGTCAGGGTGAATACTGTATACTAAAGATGAGAAAAGGTAAATATAAAGGCTGTGTATTTTTATTATTAATTTTTTGGGTGGGGAGGGAGGGAATGGGATTGGAAGACTGGGCTGGAGCTAGGGAATGGGGTGGGAAGGGAGGTCAAATAAAGAAAAAGGAACAACGTACAATGTAATTACAGTGAAAAATGAACCGTGAAATGAAATATATGTTATAAAGAAAAAGAAAAAAAAACATTCAGTGTAAAGTTGAAAATGCTGTTATAGCAGGTAGAGGGAGAGAAAGCTGGGGGTAGGCAGTAGATCTACAGATGAGGATTATGGTCAGGGAGAACGGATGATGGTGATGATGGTCAGGGAGGATGCAGTGGGCCGTGTGGCCCCGGTTACCGTAGCAACCCAAGCAAGAGTTCACTGTAAGGTTGAGCAAGAGCTGAGGATGAGAGAGAGAGACAGAGAAAGATTGCATAATTGTAATACAGAGTGGACAGCAAAGCTACAGCAGTACAGTATGAGAGAGAGAGAGAGAGCAACAAAATAAAATATCTTTGCAAGTTTTTGAACCTCCATCATATCAGAGGTGGACGACACTGAATGGCTGATATCTGATTTTCAATTAATTGGCCCGATAAATAGGCTTTTCAAGTCATGTAATCAAACAGTGTATAAACAAAGTGGTAGGTGTTAGGGCTGGGCAATATATCGATATCATATCGATATCGTGATATGAAACCAAGGTTATTATAGTTTTGCATTTTTCATTAGTTTTTATTTTTATTTCGTTTTGACTTTTTGTTTTCCATTTCGGTTTAGTTTTGATTAGTTTTTAAAGCAGGTTTGCTAGTTTTTAGTTTAGTTTTTATTTTTTGAAAATGCTTAGTTTTAGTTTAGTTTTTATTAGTTTCAGTGTTAGTTTTAGTCTTTTTGTAATATGGGGTATTTGTCAGGGGCGAGATTCAAAAATTCTAAATACTAGGCTTATGTATGAAATAAATTGACAGAGACGAAAACTAAAGACATTTTCTCTATAATTTTAGTTTATTTTAGTTAGTTTTGTAAACACACAATACAGTTTGAGTTATCTTTTTTTGTGAAGCCTCGTTTTTATTTTTATTTGAGTTAACGAAAATGTTTTTTCACACCTAGTTTTCGTTATTTCGTTAGTTTTCGTTAACGATAATAACCTTGTATGAGACTAGATATCGTCTTAGATTTTGGATATGGTAATATGGTGATATGGCATAAGTGTCTTTTCCTGGTTTTAAAGGCTGCATTACAGTAAAGTGATGTCATTTTCTGAACTTACCAGACTGTTCTAGCTGTTCTATTATTTGCCTTTACCCACTTAGTCATTATATCCACATTACTGATGATTATTTACCAAAAATCTCATTGTGTAAATATTTTGTGAAAGCACCAATAGTCATCCCTACAATATTGTCGCAATATCGATATCGAGATATTTATATTGTGATATTTCATATTCATGCGTCTTCACTGAAAACACTGTTAAGCAGACAGTATGTGTCACAGTAACCTACAAATATACCTTATTAGATTATTCACTTTCACTTATAACTTCACGGAATCTTCACGGATCAACAATCTTTTTTTCATCTTCCCGCAAAGCCTTGTTTGGCAAATCCTTATATTGGTCTGACACTTGGTCTAACACTTCAGTATTCTGATTCTGAGGTAGTGCATGAGGAAGAGGAGCCGGACATGAAGGATTCAGAACCACGGGCACCGAAATGTAGTGAGATACTTTTTTTCCAGACCGAGTCTTGGATACAGCGATCTTTACTTTTCTGCGTTTTATCCTGAGAGGCACATGATGTGGTGCGCCCCGAGTGAAACCAATCCTCCTGTGAACTTCATAGACAGATTCCTCATTCTAATTTGAGAAGCGACACAGTCCCCACCCACCCCCCCTCCGCCCCCCACCCCCCCTCCGCCCCCCACCCCCTCACGCATACACACACACACACACACACACACACACACACAGTGTCTCCCTCTGCCCTCCCCTCTTCTTTCCTATCCTACCATACTACTACTACTCTCTCTCTCTCTCTTTCTCTCCCCCTCTCTATTTATTCTATCTATTCCTCTTTCCCTCCTCTGTCTATTCTCATTTGTCAGGTTGCCTCCTAAACAAGTTATTCTGGTGCCGGGCTGAATCCTTGGCCTGTAAATGAAGCTGCACATTGGAGACAGTGTTTTATGTGGAGCTATCTCAGTGCACTTTACAGGGTTCCTACGCAGGTCTGGAAAGTCTGGAAAAGTATTAAAAATGAATTTGATAATTTCCAGGTCTTGAATAGTTTGGGAATTTGGAAAAAATGTCTGGAAAAGTATGGAAAATGTTGCGGTTCAGGTCCGATACACACATAATTCTAGCTTTTATGTTGTTGTAGAGCCACTTTGAGTCCACAGTGTTTGTTGATGTGAAGAATAATGTTCAGATAGAGGGACGCTCTTATTACCCAGCCGCTGTCAGCATGCATTATATCAAATACCCACCAAAATCAAATCCAGTCAAGAACATAGGGTCTGGGAAAAATATGGAATTTTAAAATGGAAACCGTGTAGGAACCCTGCCAATCATCTCACATATTCTGATATTTGTGGCTGTGAGGAACAATCTTCATCTATACAGTGATATGACCTAGTTAGCAGGGGCAAGATGTCTATCTGCGTAAATCATATTGAACACCAGACAAAATCTTCAAAACAAATCAAGGTCTGGAAAAAAAGTATGGAATTTTTTAATTGAAAATGTGTAGGAACCCTGACTTTAGTAGAAGAGCATTTCGATGCATTACCTCTAGATTAAAATCCCATTAGAGAAATGTTACTTCAAATAAAATAATTCATCAAACATCAGAAAATGAAACATCAAATCCCATAAACTATAGGGGGGGGGGGGGGGGGGTAAATCAAATCTGATTCCACTCCCTGTAACTTTAGCTAAGTATGATGGACTTGTCTGATCAGATGTCTCCTTATACCCATAAGACCTTGCGTTTTGGGGTTTCCTCTAGTCACTTTTGATTGGGGCCTCACTCCTAATAATAATAATAATAATAATAATAATAATAATAATAATGATAATAATATACGCAACCACGACCCCTCCGGTGTCTCTCCCCTCCTCCCCGTCTCCACCTCCTTCCCTCCCTCTCCGCTCCCTTCCCCGCATTCTAATCCCCTCCCCTCCCTCCCTCTACTGTCCTTCCTCCCCTCCCTCCTTCACTATCACCTCCTTCTCCCCCTTGTTCCCGCCATGCAGCTGTCTTTACTGGTATTAATAACTTAATTGAGATGCATAGACACCCTCCTCCCCCCGTCCCTCCTCCTTTCCTTCCTCCATTCCCACCTCCCTCCCTCCCTCCTCCCCCTCTCTTCTTCTCTTTTACAGTATATTAGGTCAGTGTCCTCCCTTGCTTTTCTGGTCTCATCTCATCTGACAGCATTAGTTAGTCTGGCTGCACAAAAACCACACAGACACAGACACACACCATGTGACATTACCCATACTGTTAAGCTTACATTGTGTGAAAGATTTGTTCAGCCCACTGTTGTCTAAATTTAGTTTATCTGTGTAGAACTCGAGTTTCATTTGACACATTTGTGAAGGCTGTATAAAGTATATTCTATTCCTCTATTGCTGTATCCTATCACTGTTTGCTGCTCTGATGACCCAATTTCCCCACAACGATTATTAAAGCTTCATGGTGCAGTAAATAGGTTTTTTTTTACTGTCCCATATCACAAAATGACTATAATGTGTGATTTCTGGCCTTCAAAACTCACTTTCTAGCCCGTGCTAGAAAGTGAAAAGACCCCACCCATTGCAATTTCAAGACAGTGCCATTGCCCCCCCCCCCCCACCCCACCTCCACACCCACTGGCATTTTCAATGGCTCCATGGAGGATGGTACGGAAGCGTATTGCATTCACCTGGGGGGGAAAAAGACACAGCAAACATCATTATCTCGGAATTATGGGATCTTTTCTCACAATTCTGAGATAATTATGCCAGAATTATGACATCTTTTCTCAGAATTATGAGAAAAGATGTCATTCTTTACAAAATTATTTTATTCCAAAATTATTTTATTCCAATTCACAAGCGTCATGGTACATGGTATGCATGGTATGGAAATAAAAGACCTCAGAATGTGTTTGTTGGCCAATCAGAATTGAGTATTCAACAGCTAAGGCTGTGTAATAAATAATAATCTTAGTGTTCAGGCTGCCGAGTGGCACAGCTGGAAGGGATGTGGGAGCTAGAAGGGATTCAGTGTAGGGTAGTGTAACGATTTTGAAAAAATATCTAATTGCGATTATTTTGACTGATATTGCAATTGCGATATGATTTGCGATATTAGAGGGGATGATCATTTTTACATAATTATTCTCATTACATGTGCTACAGACCAACCACAGATAGAGTATAATCATGAATGTGCACATTCACTGTTACTGGGTATGATACTCACATGCACACCCCCACACATGCAAACATACAAACAACAACAACACTTCATATATGCAGTATATGCTTCTCATTTTGTCTCAGTTCTTAAATATTGCACATACTGTAAATAAGAATAGAGCAAAATGAAGGTATAAACATACGCAACTGACAATTACAACACTCGAACATATTAAGTAGGGCTGAACGATTGTGAAAAAATATCTAATTGCGATTATTTTGACTGATATTGCAATTGCGATATGATTTGCGATATTAGAGGGAATGATCATTTTTACATCATTATTCTCATTTTCATTGAAAAACGTATTAAAATGATTATGGTGTGATTTTTGCGGGGATCTGTACCAAACAAAGATGTTTTCTTAAGTCTGTAGAATATGATGTGTAGGCCAGGACATCTCTGCAGCACCACAATATTTACTTTAAAATGCTATTTTGACACATTTCACCTTTAACAAATATTGCGCCTCCTGCGATTTGAAAATTGCAGTAGACCATATTGAGATTTTGATAAAATTCCGATTTAATTGTTCAGCCCTAGTTTTCAGTGTTTCCCTCAAGGACCCTTCAGCAGGATGGAGGTTTGGACTTCTTCACTTCACACCACCCTGCTGCTCATTTTCTAGTTCCTAACAAATACACAGCAGCACTTCTCCAGCTGCCCCTCTCTGGGTATTAAACGCACCTGTCAGGTTAGAGGCTGCTGTTTATATTTTGCGATGTATGGTTGTCATAGCAGCAGGATTAGCTTGGGAGGCACTGTAAGGGATAGGGGGGCAGCTGTGTGTGTGTGTGTGTGTGTGTGTGTGTGTGTGTGGATACTATTTCTGAACACCCTCTCTCTTGGTTGTACATAGAATCTATTTTGGAGATGTCACCTCTCTGTCCCACACACACACACACACACACACACAAACAAACAGGGTGCGATTGGTTCAAGGGGGGGTGATGTTTTTTAATCCACTTTTGAATGCAGAGCCTCATTTGAATAAAAGGAACAGGAGGACTGGTGGGATTGATTTTCCTTCCCATCCTCTCTGCTGAGATACACAGAGGCAAAAAAAAATGCTCATGTGAAAATTCAGGCCCAGGTCACTTCCTCATGTCCTCTTCTCTAAACAACTGTCCGCCAATGTTAAAATTACTTCATCACCTTTGCTCTGTGTGTGTGTGTGTGTGTGTGTGTGTGTGTGTGTGTGTGTGTGTGTGTGGTCATGCTCTCTTGCTTAGCTTGAAAGCAAGAATACTACTATACGTATTAGAATCCGAGGGCTTTTTAATGCCAACAGTATTGAAGCTGCTGAAAGCCATTTAGTGGCTTTTTTATTTAGTGCTGATATTCAATATCTATGAATGAAAAATATATATAAGTATTCAGTGTTTCCCCCAGAATTATTTTCTCGTCACATGGCTTTAGACCATCATGGGACACTAAAACTCTCCATGGCATTGAAACCCAGACTCATGACATTTCATTCCTACATTTCTACTTAATATTAGGGCTGAACAATTAATCGAAATTTTTATCGAAAATCGCAATATGGCCTACTGCAATTTTCAAATCGCAGGAGGCGCAATATTTGTTAAAGGTGAAATGTGTCAAAATAGCATTTTAAAGTAAATATTGTGGTGCTGCAGAGATGTCCTGGCCTACACATCATATTCTACAGACTTAAGAAAACATCTTTGTTTGGTACAGATCCCCGCAAAAATCACACCATAATCATTTTAATACGTTTTTCAATGAAAATGAGAATAATGATGTAAAAATGATCATTCCCTCTAATATCGCAAATCATATCGCAATTGCAATATCAGTCAAAATAATCGCAATTAGATATTTTTTCACAATCGTTCAGCCCTACTTAATATGTTTGAGTGTTGTAATTGTCAGTTGCGTATGTTTATACCTTCATTTTGCTCTATTCTTATTTACAGTATGTGCAATATTTAACAACTGAGACAGAAAATGAGAAGCATATACTGCATATATGAAGTGTTGTTGTTGTTTGTATGTTTGCATGTGTGGGGGTGTGCATGTGAGTATCATACCCAGTAACAGTGGTTGTCTATTTGTGGTTGGTTTGTAGTACATGTAATAGTGAATGCAGTGTGTGTGTGTGTGTGTGTGTGTGTGTGTGTTTGTTTTGATCCATCAGTGACATTCTCTGCTCTCTTCTAGTCAAGGACAAGGACTCTGTCGGCCTGCTGTCGCCTTATTGTCCTTTTAAATATTAAATAGTTATTCTCTGGGACGCCACAACCCGCCTACCCTTCTCTTCTCATTATACTGACTGTTGAGTAGGGATGGGAGGATATACGATTTTATCTTTTATCGCGATAAAAACACTGAATTTCCATTATCGGGATAATCGTGAATATCCTCACATGAGCGTGAATATCCTCAAAACAAGTTATTAATTTACTGTGCATTTACAACACATAACTAACTGAACCATGTGAATGCTTGGATATCAGGTTGATAGGTAGATTCTTTTTATTAATGGATTTTTTTCTCTCATTGTGATTACCTGCTGGGTGTTGGCGAGAGTCTGAATCTGTTTTTCACTAAAAAGGATGTTCACCAAAAAAAAGATATGTGTCCTATGATGCAATAAAAATATTTGTTTCTTAACAAAATGTAAGGTAAAGTGATTCCAGTATGTTTTAGTGCCATTTTAAGAGTTTTCAGCATATTTTGATGATTATCGTGATAATATCGTGAATCGTGAATTATTTTGGCCAGGATAATCGTGACATGAAATTTTCATTATCGTCCCATGCCTACTGTTGAGTTTTCTGCCTGTACCAGTTCCAGAAAAAAGGCCTTAAAATGTCTTCAATTTTCTTACCGAAATTCAATTCCATTTTAGATGTTTTAAAAATGCAAATACTGTGACCGGAGCAGTGGTTCTCAACGTGGGGTCCGGGGACCACCAGGGGCCCTTGAGGGGGTTCCAGGGGGTCCCCAGCAAATGTATCAATTGTTAAACTTCCAGCATTACTTCATTTACAAGAAGTTTACAGAATTAGAGAATGTAGAAGAATGATTATTTTGATCATAGTTTGACTGTTATCTCTCTACCTACAATACTTCAATACGGCATGGAATTCTGGACAAAATCATATCTAACAATAAAACTATTCTCAGATTTGTGTCTGAGAGACAAAATCTCATCAAATCGGGGTCTGTGGCCCAAATGTGGACTAAATTAGAGTCCTTGATATGAAAAAGGTTGAGAATCACTGGTTTAGAGGTCTGAGAATGTAGAGCTGTTTTTCTAGAGAGAAATCAGCCCAGTCATGCAGACCCAGACTCTGATAGGACAAACAGTTGTTTTTCATTGTTGTGTTCATTTCAGTGGTAAAATTTGTACTTCATCATACCATATATCATTAAAAAAAAGGCCTTGAGTCTTTTGCTATATTCCCACAGCAGGCAAATCTGATCTGTGCCTGACTAGCCACGATGTAAATTTACAAGAATCCAGATCAGATTTGTGCGTTCAGACCAAGTGGCCAAAAAACCACGGGTGAAATTTTTAAGCCAATAAGGAATCTGGGACCACACAACCCAACTTCTCGCTAAAAATAGAATAGAATAGAAAGCCTTTATTATCATTGTACAGAATACAACGAAATTAGGAGCGCTACTCCTGATCAGTGCAATTAAAACACACAGAGAAACAAAACAGAAACAAAACAAAACAGCCTCAGCAAACAAACATCCACAGCCAACAACACAGGTTCCAAAATAATAAGTAAAAATAAATAAATAAATACAATGTAATTTTGCACTAGAATAAGTATACTTGTAGCACTAGAATAAATGTAATTATTGCAATAGTTTGAAGTAATTGTTGCACTAGAATAAATGTAATTATTGCACTAGTCAGACAGTATAGTGCTGGCATCACAATATTGGTTGCCATAGTAACAACAAAGGCGTAAGCACACTAAAAACACATTTTCTGGAAGTATGGCCGTTGCTTAATCTGATTAGTATTTTTATTTTTTTTTTGCCTTTCTGCTTTTTTAGATAGTCACAGTAGAGATTCAGATTCAGATCTCAGATTTAGAAAAAATATGTGACTCGGCTCTGTGAAAACATGAGATTTGTGCTGCCTGTCTGAACATCGCTTTAGATTTACTTTGATGACATTCGCAGACATCCTGTATACGACTGAGCTTATTTTTATCCCTCCTCTCTCCTACCGTCCCTGTTTCTCGTCTGATTTATCCCTCCCTCTTTCAATCTGCTCTCCATCACTCTCCCTCCCCGTAATCACATCTCTCTCTCTCTCTCTCTCTCTCTCTCTCTCTCTCTCTCTCTCTCTCTCCCTCTCTCTGTCTCTCTGTAGATCTGAGGTGAAGCAGAGCAGACCCTAACCTTCCCTGATCGGACAGGGCATCACAACCACAGCACCGACCAGCCAGGCCGTCATGCAGACCTCCACCTTCCTCCTCCTCCTCCCCGTCCTGCTCCTCTCCCTCCTCCTCCTCCTCCTCCTCCCACCCCCTTGCTCCTCCCAGAGCGACGGCGACCTCACCGTTCAGACCCGCGCCGGCCGAGTCCGCGGCGTCCGCCTGCCGGTGCCGGACCGGAGCTACGTCACCGCCTTCCTGGGCGTCCCGTTCGCCGAGCCGCCGGTGGGGAAGCGGCGTTTCCGTCGGGCCGAGCCCAAGCGGGCGTGGACGGGGGTGTACGAGGCCGGCGCCTACCCCAACGCCTGCTACCAGTACGTGGACACGTCCTACCCCGGCTTCCAGGGCAGCGAGATGTGGAACCCCAACAGGGAGATGAGCGAGGACTGCCTGTACCTCAACGTCTGGGTGCCCTCCTCGCCCAGACCGCACAACCTCACCGTCATGGTGTGGATCTACGGTGGAGGTACGTGGTCAGGACCTTTAAAGATCGGATTAGATTAAAGGGATAGTTCACCCAAAAATGAAAACTCTGTCATCATCTCCTCCCCCTCATGCCAGTTGAAACACAGGTGAAGTTTGTCCATATAACACACAGGGAGGCTGCAGCACAACTCCATAGCAGCCTTCTCCAAAACAACTGAAGTCAGTGGGGACCAGTTCTTCAGAGTTCCAAAAAGACCTACAGTATATTTACACCATCATTTAGTGCAAATCTTAACTACAGCTGATTGACTTGCAACAAATAATGGTGTATAGGTCTTTCTATTCACAGTGTGATTGTTTGTCTGTTTTTGTTTTGGAGCTCTAAAGAACAGGTCCCCATTGACTTCAGTTGTTTTGGAGAAGGCTGCTACCAAGTTGTGCTGGCAGCCTCCCTGTGTGTTATATGGACTAACAAATTTCACCTGTGTTTCATTTGGCATGAGGGTGAGTAGATGATGACAGGATTTTCATTTTTGGGTGAACTATTCCTTTAACCAGAGTACGACCAATAGCCCGGATAATCAGGCATGGAAACCTAGTGATTGTTATAGCTTTCGTAAAAACCTTCAATTAGAGACATCCTTTTGGCTCAGTTCCTTCTCGCCCATTTGCGCAAAGCGAGGAAGTGCCAGTGGCAGGATTTACAGCAGCAGATTTATTGGCGGTCTAATGTAAATGAACAAGATTGGCTAACAAGAAACATGGCCCCTGAGTCAGCAAAGGGAACCGCACACTCGTTTTACAGCGGAGGCTCTGCCAGAGTCTGCCTTTATTTCTACAACAGTGATGTGTCTACACTACGTGATTTTGGCCAAAATGGAAAACAGTTTTGAAATGTTTTATATTCACAATTAATAATTGTTCAGCTAAGTACTTGTCAAGTAAATTACTGAAAAGGAAGAATCATCAGGATTTTGTGCATGATGCAAAATTGTCCCTCAAAATTAAGTGAATGCCTGTTTTTGTCCTTGCGCATAATTAGAGGGATCATCATCAGCCCAAGGATTTGGGGATGGTTCCTTTTTATCTTACAGCTAAGTTTGTATCAGTTATGGGAGATAAAGTCCACTATGTGTTTTAATAACAGCTCGCATTGTACTGTTTGGTATAAAAAAACAAAACTGTCCAGCTCTGTAGGAGAACATATTTAAATTACCTCACCTTTTACATTAGTGTTTTTTTTCTTCCACCTATTGCCCCTCTCTCCCTACTGCTTTTCCTTCCACTTTTTATCCCTCCATTCTCTCCTTCACAGTGTCTCAAGTGCATTTAATTTCCCTCGACTATGGCTTGAGACAAACAATGCTTCTATTACAATAGTATAATATTAATATAGTTAACTAGAAGGACACTCGGAGAGCACAGACCCCCGGACAAGGTTCGTGCCGTTATTGCTTGTTCGTGAGTCGGATCCGGATCCGCTCCAAAATTTAATGGGTTCTTCCTTGGCCCATGCTACACCCTTCCACCAAGTTTCATGAAAATCGGGCCAGTAGTTTTTCCGTAATCCTGCTGACAGACAAACAAACAAACAAACGGCACTGAAAACATAACCTCCTTGGCAGAGTAAGTACTATAATAAGTACTATACTTCACATTTACAGGTTTCTACAGCGGCTCCTCTTCACTGGATGTGTATGATGGCCGCTACCTGGCCCACAGCGAGACGGTCATTGTGGTTTCTATGAACTACCGGATCGGCGCCTTCGGCTTCCTGGCTCTGCACGGCTCCTCTGAGGCTCCCGGTAACGTGGGTCTGCTGGACCAGCGGATGGCGCTGCAGTGGGTCCAGGACAACATCCATTTCTTTGGCGGAAACCCCAAACAGGTGAGGCCGGGAACACACTAAGACAACTTAAAAACATCCTAACCGACTTGGAAAACACATTGTATCACACACATAACGATGGATTTCACAGGGTTAGGGTTAGGGTTTTGTCTCAGTCATGCTCACACTAGAGTATATTTATGTATCCTAACAATATAACTGAGATTATCCTGCTGACTCCTGTAACGCCAGTGACGTCAGGCTGTGTAATCCCATTGGAACTTGCGCGATCCAACATGAATCATATGTATTATGCACATTCATGTGATGTGCAATGGTTTGGATGTTCCTCCTGTGTCGACTCCAGCAGCTCAAGGTGTCTCAACCAATCTTGGTTTAATCCAACATACACATCCTTGATCTGCATTCATTGCTGTTGTGTTTTCTGCACTGTACTTCACAGACACCACTTGTCAATCAAACAGCATGGCCAGTACTGTGATGTCTTTTCCCTTGGATCTTCTGTTGATGAAGTATGAAATGTAAAACACTCCCTGTGTGCCAGGGAAGACCTACCTGACACAAGCCGTTTAGCACAGCAAATGTAAAAGCTTTCATGAACTGGGTATTGGTTGAATGGCTGTTGTGTTGTGTCAGTTAGTCAATTGGTGACAAAATCTTCCATCTGTCTTTACCCATAAAACAGGTGACTATCTTTGGTGAGAGTGCCGGCGGTGCTTCAGTAGGGTTCCACCTCTTGTCCCCGGACAGCCGGCCTACCTTCACCAGGGCCATCCTGCAGAGCGGGGTCCCCAACTGCCCCTGGGCCTCCGTCAGCCCCGCCGAGGCCCGCAGACGAGCCACCCTGCTAGGCAAGCTGGTGGGCTGCAACGGGGGCAACGACACAGAGCTGGTGGACTGTCTCCGCGGGAAATCTCCACAGGAGCTCATTGACCAGGAGTGGCAGGTAATGCAGAACCAGGAGTCGGTCAACGCAATTCAAGTCTTCCTCTGTTAGGCCATGATGCACAGCCAATTTCAAATGCAAGTGCAGTTGGTCAGTTTTGCAAAAAATTAGCTCTAGCTGTATTTTATCTAAACTATGCCCCATTATAGAATCCATACTCAAAGTTTTTGCACTTTTTACCAATTCAAATCCCTGCAGATTAGGGTTCGATTCGTGCTGCAGAGATGTCCTGGCCTACACATCATATTCTACAGACTTAAGAAAACATCTTTGTTTGGTACAGATCCCCGCAAAAATCACACCATAATCATTTTAATACGTTTTTCAATGAAAATGAGAATAATGATGTAAAAATGATCATTCCCTCTAATATCGCAAATCATATCGCAATTGCAATATCAGTCAAAATAATCGCAATTAGATATTTTTTCAAAATCGTTCAGCCCTACTGCAGATGTCACTATTATCCATGTACATTGCAAAGCAACAGTGTTATGGCGCTTACGAGCGACTTGGTTGATGGGTCGCTCTACGAGAGGCTCCGATTGCTTCTCCTTAGTGGTCTCGTGCAGCAACAGATTTTTGAACATAGGAATAAGTGGGAAAGGCAATAAATGAATGCATGAAATCATGTATTTTCACTGCTTTGCATTTCATAACATTACATCGTTTCAATGAGCTAACGTAGCTACGCTAGCAAGCACTAATTAGGTAACATTAATCAAAAATATACAGAAACATCTCAATAAATATATAGCTGCAATGAACGGGTTACCACAGCATGATAAAAAAATGTGAGTTGATTGCCCTGCAAAGCATTGTGGGTATTAGAGTCTTTGTTATTATCACAACATAGCAGGAGTTCAAATGGCTATACTTTCAGCTCTATAGGAAATGGATGGACTTCTGGTGACTTGCTGATTGTGTTGTTTTCAAAATTCTGATTCATTGCAGTAAATTCATGTGGATTCAGTGTTAGATTCACGTTTGATTTCTCGTTTTCATTCATGTGACTTTGATACGTTATCTGACAAATGTCATTGCACGATAACTCAGATGACCTCAATCGTACATTTCCGGCTTGTCGTCGTCTTCTGAGCAGGTCCTGCCGTGGTCGGCCCTCTTCCGTTTCTCCTTTGTCCCCGTTGTGGACGGGGTGGTTCTGCCCGACACCCCCGAGGCCATGCTGAACTCGGGCAACTTCAAGGACACCCAGATCCTCCTGGGGGTGAACCAGGATGAGGGCTCCTACTTCCTGCTGTATGGATCACCAGGCTTCAGCAAGGACAACGACAGCCTCATCTCCAGAGAGGACTTCCTGGAAGGTAAAGGGCCACTCGGCTCAAACCGATGCACAGGGCTGGAACCATGGCACCCAAACACCCATTCAACAGAAGTCCTGTTACTTTGCTGAAATTTGACTTAGGTAGAACTGGAATTGCTGGTGTAAAGATCTACTTGAGTAAAAGTAAAGAGTAGATTAGCTCAAGTTACTTTACTTCATAAGTTTACTACTTTACTAATTTACAGTGGTGGAAAGTAACTAAATACATTTACTCAAGTACTGTACTTGAGTACAATTTTGAGGTACTTGTACTTTACTTGAGTATTTCCATTTTATGCTACTTTGTACTTATACTCCACTACATTTTAGAGGGAAATATTGTACTTTTTACTCCATTACATTTATTTCACAGCTATAGTTACTAGTTACTTTTCAGATCAATATTTTATATTTAAAACATTTGATCATCTTTATAAAATAACTCTAAAATAGCATTGTTATAGATTAGACTACCCAAAAGTATAGCTAAATTGTTAAGATTAGCTTCACGTTGACAACTTTAAAATGCTGCTTACATGTACATGTATGTCAATAAATCAGTATTAATATTCCAATAATTTATGAAAAATATAACTCTCTAAATGGGGACAGTTTGCATAATGAGTACGTTTACTTTGATACTCTAAGTACATTTTGCTGCCAATACTTATGTACTTTTACTTAAGTAAGATTTTGAATGCAGGACTTTGCAAACTAGATGAACTAGATTCCTTCTGTTACAACCTCAACCTTAAAGTGCATCTTCTCTGCTGACTGTTCACTTTTTATGGCTCCACAGTTGGCCTGTTTACAGCTGGCCAGTTTCTAAGGCTATTCTAATTTCTAATTTGTAATCTGTAATGGATGCAGTTTAAAATGTAGTAAAGTGTAATACTTGAGTCAAAATATATTCAATTCTGATGACAAAAAATGCTCAAAAGTCACAATAACAAGAGTAAATGTAATTAGTTTTTTCCACTGTTGTCAATGGACAAAGTAATCCTACTGTGTGCTCTGTGTTAGGTTTGATACAGAACCTGGTGCTTCTTCTACTCTGCACCCCTCAGTGTTTGGAACCGTCAATGCTTTCTCAATCTCAATGTGAATAATAAGAATTATATTAGGAAAATAACAGGAGTTTGGGACTAAATGAGTTTCCTACTGTAATACAGAAATGTATAGTCTGGCTGGTTTACGCCATAGCTTTTACTCAGCCATTGGAGCTCTATAGTGTATAATTCACTCTGTTGAAATGATTTGAATGATATATCAATATTTGTGAAAAATGTTAACAGTCACATTACAAAAGTCATTCATCCCCGTGATCGCATAGTGCATGTTTGGATAGTTCGATTTCCTGACACTTCCCTCCGATTTGTGTGTATTACCGGTGGTGAGGCAGTGTGTTGTGAACTCCCTTCCAGGCGTGAAGCTGAGCGTCCCCCACGCTAACGACATCGGCCTGGAGGCGGTGGTGCTGCAGTACACCGACTGGATGGACGAGAACAACGGGGTCAAGAACCGGGACGGCCTGGACGACATCGTGGGCGACCACAACGTCATCTGCCCACTGGCCCACTTCGCCCGCTCCTACGCCCAGTACAACGCCCTCAGGGCCAACATGGGAGGAGCCGGCTCCGGGGTGATGAACAGTGGAGGAAACTCACAAGGTAGGCTGTGTGTGTGTGTGTGTGTGGATGTATATGTTTAAGTGGTAACACTTTACAATAAGGGTCAATAAGTTAAGCTTATATGCTTAATAAGGGTTTAGTTAATTCTTAATAAGCATTAACTAACCCTTAATTAACAGTTAACTAATGTGTCTGGTAATCATTTACTAATGGTGGTCATGTTAACTAAGGTATTAATTTATGCATTATTTAATAGTCATCTTTATAAACTATTAAATAATGTATAAATTAATACCTTAGTTAACATGAACACCATTAGTAAATTACACATTAGTTAACTGTTAATTAAGTATTAAGCATTAACTAACCCTTAACTTAGTGACCCTTATTGTAAAGTGTTACCGTTTAAGTTAGGCTTGGGCTGATAGTCGATATTATTGAATATCACAATATTTCGTAAATATCGCGATATCGAATATTGCAAAGGATATTGTTACACTGGCCAAAAAAAAAAGATGTAGAATTTAAGAATTTACCAGCCAAAATATGCCAGTAATGTCTGAAAAGGTTTATTTCAGATTTATCCACCAAAGACAAATTTTCCTGCCATCTGGTTGGAGGGTGGTAATTTCAGAATTTCCCTCCTTCTTTCCTCCTGCTCCTACTCCCCCCCCCCCCCCACCTCCAGGCGGGGTCTACCTCTACCTGTTCGACCACCGGGCGTCCAACCTGGCCTGGCCGCTGTGGATGGGCGTCATCCACGGCTACGAGATCGAGTTCGTCTTCGGCCTGCCGCTGGAGAAGAGGCTTAACTACACCGCCGACGAGGAGAAACTCAGCCGGCGCATGATGAAGTATTGGGCCAACTTCGCCCGAACTGGGTGAGGAGGGGGGGGGGGGGGGGGGGGGGTTAGCTGTCTAGAAAAAGAAAAGACAGCAGATATGGGAAAGAAATGACTAAAACAACTGACGACATATCAGGGTTCCTACGCAGGTCTGGAAAGTCTGAAAAGTATTAAAAATGAATTTGATCATTTCCAGGTCTTGAGTAGTTTGGCAATTTGAAAAAAATGTCTGGAAAAGTATGGAAAATGTTGCGGTTCAGGTCCGATACACACATAATTCTAGCTTTTATGTTGTTGCAGAGCCACTTTGAGTCCACAGTTTTTGTTGATGTGAAGAATAATGTTCAGATAGAGGGACGCTCTTATTACCCAGCCGCTGTCAGCATGCATTATATCAAATACCCACCAAAATCAAATCCGGTCAAGAACATTAGGGTCTGGGAAAAATATGGAATTTTAAAATGTAACCGTGTAGGAACCCTGCCAATCATCTCACATATTCTGATATTTGTGGCTGTGAAGAACAATCTTCATCTATACAGTGATATGACCTAGTTAGCAGGGGCAAGATGTCTATCTGCGTAAATCATATTGAACACCAGACAACATCTTCAAAACAAATCAAGGTCTGGAAAAAGTACGGAATTTTTTAATTGAAATGTGTAGGAACCCTGAAATATAGACTGAGGTGATTTCACTCCAAGAATGTTTGGAGAGTTTATTTGAACTCTGGAGTTCAGCTGTTTCTTTCATGTGTTCTTAAATGGTATGAGCACCAGAGAAGGTAAATTACAGCAGAGAACACAGACATCTCCATCATGTTTAACTAAATTTACAGAGACTGGGATCCGATACGTTTTGACTCCCCCCGGCTGCCAAAATCTCTAACCTGCCAGGATGACAGGTCACCAAAACTCTGTCCAATAAACGAGCTGCTTGTGAGTCCATGTGACTTTTGTTTACAAGCCCTGTTTGCTCTGGAATTGGGCAGCGTGGACGTAAATGAACCAAATATCACTGCCCCCACACTTCACCCCTTAAAGATCGACAACTTAAACCTGGATGACAGAGCTTGTAATAATTACTTTATCAGAAACGTGCTGTGTTTTCCAACCCTCTAAGAAGGAATTATATCTTAGACATTTACTCAAGTTTGGCTGCCCGCAAAATTAGAAAAGATATATTTCATTCCCTATCCCCCCCCAAGGCTAAAGAGGTCCACTTCAAGATAATTTAATCTAATGTAGACTGTAATTCTTGTCAATTTTGTAATACAGAGGTAGAGACAACAGATCATTTATTTTTTCACTGTAATATTACTCGTAATTTTTGTCTAATTTGAATTATGGATTAAATCTAGCATTGAGGTTCTACCACCATTTCTACTAGAAAATGTCAAATTTGGAATGTTTATAGAAGATAGAAATATAAGAATTTTTTATGAATAATTTAATTATTTTGGCAAAATATTTTATACACAAATGAAATATTGCAAAACACAACCTGTTTAACAGCCTTTAAAACAAATTAGAAACATTTTCCAAATCTCTAAAATGTATGAAAAGCATGAATGCCCAAAAATTACACTTTGTATTTGCGCAGTATAAAGTAATTTAACCCCTGGAATGTATACATTGTTCTTTGTTTTGTTTTTTTCCCTTTAATTTACTATTTCTTTTCTCTTTGTTTTGTTTTTGTTTTCTCTATTTCCTTTGATAATTGTCTTTGACACATATGTACTGTACTCAGCTTACTCTGGTGATATAGAAAGAACTGTCATTGCCAATTTGTTGTATATTTGAAGACTCTAATAAAAAATAAAAACAAATAAATTAAAAAAAAAATGCAACAAAATGCACAAAGAAACTTCTCCACGATGGCTCTGACCAAAGAAAACAAATTGTAAGTTAGGCTTGGGCCGATATTCAATATCACCAATATCGCTGGGGGGAGAAAAACCTGGGAAATAAAAACTCAAGAAAAGAAAAAGACATCCCAACGGGAAAGTTTCACCTCATCTAATCTATTCTTGTTTGCAATGTCTTTTCCTGTCCCTCTTCCTTCTCCCTTCCCTAACCCTCCTCATCCTCCTCCTCATCCCCCCAGAAACCCCAATGTGAACCATGACGGCTCGGTGGAGAGCAGGAGGCGCTGGCCTCTGTTCACCGTCAGCGAGCAGAAACACGTCGGACTGAACACCGAAGCGCTGAAGGTCCACAAGGGCCTGAGGGAACCAGCTGTGTGCTTTCTGGAACCGCTTCCTGCCACGCCTCCTCAACATCAACGTTAAGCACAGCAACACTTTCCACTGCTTTCCACTCAATACGATGCCTCACCTCCATCTTTGACGCATTCTGCAACTGTGGAAGCAATCCTTTGATACAGAGTCAAGATCCATGAGTTCATGTAGGGCTACGACAAACGATTGTTTTTGAGAATTAGCCACGATTTGTCGGCTCAAGAAGAAATATAGAAGTGCTGTGGCATGTTGCTACTGCTGCACTTTAGCCAGCGTTAGCTTAAGATAGCGCTGAGCTGGTACTACATGAAGCAGCAGAACTGTAGTTAGCATGACAGCGATAGACACTATAACCCTAACAAAGAAAAGAGCGCCACCTACAGAAACTCAAACTGCATCAACAGAAAATCCAAGAAAAAGAAACAGAGGTAACACTTTACAATAAGGGTCACTAAGTTAAGGGTTAGTTAATGCTTAATAAGCATTAACTAACCCTTAATTAACAGTTAACTAATGTGTCTGGTACATTTACTAATGGTGTTCATGTTAACTAAGGTATTCATTTATACATTATTTAATAGTCATCTTTATAAACTATCAAATAATGTATAAATTAATACCTTAGTTAACATGAACACCATTAGTAAATTACACATTAGTTAACTGTTAAGCATTAACTAACCGTTATTAAGCATTAACTAACCCTTATTAAGCATTACCTAACGCTTATTAAGCACTACTGACCCTTATTAAGCATTAACTGACCCTTATTAAGCATTAACTAACCCTTATTAAGCATTACCTAACGCTTATTAAGCATTAACTGACCCTTATTAAGCATTAACTGACCCTTATTAAGCATTAACTGACCCTTATTAAGCATTAACTAACCCTTATTAAGCATTACCTAACGCTTATTAAGCATTAACTGACCCTTATTAAGCATTAACTGACCCTTATTAGCATTACTGACCCTTAACTTAGTGACCCTTATTGTAAAGTGTTACTGGCACAGATCCTGTGCCAATATTCTTTGTGTGTCCAAATGTCGCAGGTATATAAGAGACAAATTATATATAGGTCCAAAATCAATGAAGTCATAAAAAATGTTGGGTCCAAGAGCCTCATAACATCAGCTTTTACTCAGTTTTAATGCAGTAACAAAAACTGCTGTTCCCTGCACCTTACACGTAACCAAATAAGGTTATTGTATTGAACAACGGATCCCTTTTTTTTAACCACATATTTAATGTTTTGCTGCATGCAGATGGATTATCAGAGGGAGAGAAAAAATGTGAGGGAAGCGGCCACAGCTTAACGTCTCGAGAGAGAGGAAAGTGGTTCAGAGCGGTGAACTATAAAAAGACTGGAGAGGCTGAGAGGGGGGGGGGGGGGGAGGCAGGGAGAGATGGAGCACTGTTTGGTTTGCAGTGGAAAGTTGAGCATGGGCAGTCATGCAGTCACACACACACACACACACTCACACAAACACAGCAGCTCAGAACGTGCACTAAGCTACCTTTTCTCCTGAGTTCAGACAGATTAGTTGTTTCTAGTCAAGTCGTCCTTATTTCACTTTTCCCAACTTCTCCCTCGCCTTGGCTTCACTCCACTTAGACTTTTTTGGTCTATTTCGATTCCGACGTCCAAATTTTTGTCATTAATCTCTCTCTCTCTCTCTCTCTCTCTCTCTCTCTCTCTGTCTGATCTGTTATGATTATCATATCTCCGTAGTGTGCCTGGCAATATGTCATATTCAATTTTACTCCTTCCTCCACACAGTCCCATGTCGTGACTTCCAGGATATCTCCAAATCACCACACTCATCCTCCCACCTTCCACCTTTTCTTTTGCTTCATCGCTCTACACTCAACTCTAGTCTTCGACGGCCCTCTTTTCTTTTTTAAGAGGGCAGTTGTAGCCAAATGCTTAGAGAGGTGAACTTGTGATTGCAAGATCAACTTTTAAATCCCTGGACTGGAAATCTGGGCAAGGGATGTACATACATACATACATACATACATACATACATACATACATGCATAGAAGCACTGCTGATACAACAATGTGATTTGAAAAAACAAATTATTTGTTGCCTTGTCATGAAGAAATAGCTATATAGTATTTATCTCCATAGATCACTGTATGGCAGCAGTCCATGTAAACTAATAGATGAAGAACCCAGAATATGTTCTCTTTCCATGTGACGTCATCAAAATTCATTTGCATACAAGAAGAGGATTATGGGAGTTTCGTGAAAAATCATAGCAAAGATGCTATTACACCTACTACCACTGCTGCTACTACTACGCTTACTGCTACTGGTAGTCCAAATACTACTATTGTTACTAACAATATGACTGCTAATACTTACTACTACTACTACTACTACTACTGAAATTATTACTACTACAACTACTTTGAAAATATTATTACCTATTCTTCAATGTATTTATAACTAAAGGACTTCTGGCTAAGAAATTAATTGCTTTAGTAATCAAACTCTAAATATATTTAAACTTTTTCTAATTAATAGCTTTTTTCTAATTTCTGATGAATTCTTTCTAAATTTGAAACTGAAGCAAGCACACAAATTTTCTTCCGAAAATGTAAATTTATCGAGTTTATTAGATACTGCTCAATAAAGAACAGACAGATTGTAGAACTGCTAAGTTTAATTTGATGATGTAGTTTACCAAATTTCTACAGACAGCCTTCTCTATGAACGCATCACCCTGATGGAACACTCTACCAACCAGTGTGAGTAGCACTTTTCCACAGTTTAAAACAAGCCTGGAACACAGGTTAAACAAGCACAGATCCTGTACAGACCCACAGCGTGTGTGTTTGTTCAATTCAATACAATGCACTGAAGCACTGTAACACAGTTATCGGTTAAATAATTCCACTAATGCTAGTTAAATACCACAAGGTGGGCTATACGTTACCTACCGTTAATGTTTGTAGGGCAGCAGAAGACGTCTGTAAACGGTTACTGTTTACTGCAAAGTCCCTCCACCTCCCCATCCTCCTCCTGCTATTGTCATAGGAAGTTGTGTAACCTATCTCTGAATTATGTCTGTATGTTAGGGTGTTCATATATTGAATGATGTATGTCTACTATGCCTTGGGGGGTTTATTGCGCTCCCCGCAGAATATCGTGCACACTGCTTGGATTCATTGGGGAGCATCCTCAAGAGCAGAGCCTTTTCTGCCAAATACAACTGTATAACTGTTTGCAATAAATGGTCTAAACTCCTTTGACGTAAGCGTCTCTGACTGACCTGTGTTTGAGCGCATACTTTACAAAGTGCGGTGTTGAAAAATAGACACTTATAGACACAAATATATCGGATCGGTACTTGGTATGGGCAGATACTCAAAATTTTATCGGATCCGTATCGGAGACAAAAACCTGGATCTGAACATCCCGTAGGGAGATTTTATTTTCTACTGCATTGATTGTTTTGGGGGGGTTTTTTGTGTGTTGTTGTGTATTTTTATGGATGATTTGTGCACTTTACTGGTTAAATAGTATATTAGAATTGGTAACACTTTACAATAAGGCTACACTAAGTTAAGGGTTAGTTAATGCTTAATAAGCATTAACTAACCCTTAACTAACAGTTAACTAATGTGTAATTTACTAATGGTGTTCATGTTAACTAAGGTATTAATTTATACATTATTTAATAGTTTATAAAGATGACAATTAAATAATGTATAAATTAATACCTTAGTTAACATGAACACCATTAGTAAATGATTACCAGACACATTAGTTAACTGTTAATTAAAGGGTTAGTTAATGC
>NW_027279137.1:0-39043 GCF_046629955.1 Centroberyx affinis
TCACTCTTTTTTTTTTTTTTACTAAAGTTCACCTTTTTGCACCCTGACACAGTGTCTAGTGAGGAGGAAGAGAAGATTATTCTATAAATGCTGTAAAATGGTCAATGGAGCAATTGTTCAGGAAAAAGGGGTCAACATGGCATTTTTCTTGGACAGTTTTTATGAGTTTCCCTGTTACCTGTTACAATGAAAGCCTTTCATAGTGATAAATGTTAAATCAGAGCAAACAGATACCATATCATACATATCTCGCAAAGGATAAAGATGCCAAACAACGGTCTGAGATGTTAACAAAGGACAGGAGCCACATGTCAAAGGCACTGGCAATATTCTGAATGTTTAACTTGTAACATATACACCATCGTTTGAGGTATGAGAGAAGAACTGTGTGCAAACCATAAACATACAAGGATCTTAACAGTTTACACAATGCCTATTCTATGGCCGCCTGTTCAAGATCATGTTTCACTTGTTCAAAGTTGAGTTTATGCAAGCTCATAATACTGTTTGTCTCTCTCAGTGGGATGAGGTCAGCATTCTGGACGACCGTGGGAAGCTCATACGAACCTTCGAGGTCTGTAATGTCAACCAAAACCCCCGTCTCCAAGACAACTGGTTGGCTACACCCTTCCTGTACCGCCACTCAGCACCACGGGTGTTTGTCACGTTGCGTTTCTCTGTGCGTGACTGTGCCAGCCTGCGCTCACCATCGCCCACCTGCCGAGAGACGCTCACCCTGTACTACAAACAGGCCGACTCCCAGAGGGAACTGGAGAGGACCTGGGCTGCTGAGGTGAGGCAATAGAGCAGTGACAGTGTCAGGTAGATTGTAATTGCCAAGTAATTACCATTGTTGTATTTATATAATTAGGCTATATTTTAAGTGTCATGAAGGAAACATGAACAAGCTACACCTCCTGTACCATAATTTTACTTTAATGAGATAAGAGGAACTTAATTGATCCCCAAGGGGATATTGAACAAAAAGTCCTCCTCTGTAGTGTTTAATGTAACCAATAAGTCCTGCCTGCAATAATGTCAGCCTTACATGTCTCCTATGGCTGTGTTTGATTTCCAGCTTTGGACCCCCCAGTTTGAATCCAGTGTGTTACAGTGCAATAGCAATAGTAGACCCCCGCACCCCGGCCCCCCTCGATTTACCCACCTATAAAATGCCTGTCCCATCAGATAAGTAAGGCAAATGATACTACAAACTGTTCAATACACACTTCAAGATTGCTGAGAAGTATGCAAATTTATCTGAAAGGGCAAATTTACATTTTTAATTAAATTACAATTTTATGAACTGGTGAACCTGGGGTTTTGAGGCCCAGGCCGTTTGCCCTGCATGTCTGGTTAGTAGTACTGGCATGCTCAAGTGTGTTGCCAGAAATAAAATTTTCTCTGGCATCTCAGCATCCTTTCAGAGACAAAGTGGATGGGTAAACAAATAAAATTGGGATTTTGAATTGTTTAGTAACTATGATCTTCTGTTTTGGCAACATCTATTTACTACTGAATTCAATCGGAAGTACAGCCTCTATTTTTCTCTGCTATTTTGGGAACACTGAAAATTGCTCTAGGCAAAAGATTCAGACTGAATAATGAGCAAAGTAAAATGTAAATTTCATTATTGTCACGCTAATGTTACACCAAAACAGGAAAGCCTCTCATCATCCCTTGACAAGGAGGAGTTGTATAATTACCATGATTATTGTTATGCTTGCCAAGAACAGCTGTGGAGATTGACAGCCTCCCCAGGCCACACTGGTGTGAAGCACATGCTCGTGGCGACTACGGTTTACAAAATGCAAAAATGTGTTGCTGTGGTCTCCAGAGATCTCACTTCAGTCCCACTAATTACACTTCAACGGCATAAAATAAACGACATTGACCATTTCACACTCATGATCAGAAGTTCTCTCAGCCTTGAGCCTTGTGGTATCTGGAAAGACCAGTTACCACGTTGTTGTTTTTTTTCTGAGACGGTTGAAAGTGCTGAGCCCTTGCTGCCTCAGCTAACATGTGCAGTCACAGTCACGGAGGGAGGGATGCAGTATTTGTATAGATGAATGCATTTCTCCTTAGGGAACGTGAGATGCTGTTTAAAAATGCAAATCAAAGCCTGATGAGGAATAAGAGGAGAGTCACAGAAGGGCAGGAAGCAGTGCAGCCATGAAAGTCTCAGGGGGAGTTGAACACGGACCCCCACTGTGACTGAGTAGATCTCAACATTTACCCTCGTCAATAAACTGCTATAGGTTATACATTTGCCTGAGACAACTGCATTCGCTGGAAAAATATGGGACAACTCTGAACTTTATTTGAATTTCTTTTCATCATGTTTAATTTTTTTCTTTGCCGTTTCTGTTTTTCTTCCCTTGATTTATTCCACTGTTTCTTTCCAATCCAATCCAATCTCTGTTATTCATCTGCCAACCATCTTATTTTAATGTCCATAATTTTCCTCTTGTTTTCCTACCCTTTTCCTTATACTGTCGACCACATTTTCTTCCCATGCAATTTTGTTTTCTATTGACCACTCATTATCGTTCCCTCTTCTCCGTCCCTCCACTGTTGTTGTTCTCCATCTCCTGTCCACTCTACCCTTTCCTCACTCCAGCCTTCCAGTGGAGAGAAGGATACCAGGGAGGGCTGGGTGAAGATTGACACCATAGCAGCAGATAAGAGTTTCTCCAAGGTGGAGCCCAGTTCGCCTCACCAGTATCAACCCAACCGATACCGCCGGATCAACATCAAGACACGCAGCTTCGCCCCACTCACACGCAACGGGTAACCATCACTTCACTACACTAATTTTGCCTCAATCCCAAGGGTTTTACTGCCACCTTGACCCCTCACCCTTTTTCAGGTTCGTCCTGGCCGTTGTCGACAGCGGCGCCTGTGTCTCCCTAATGGGTGTGTCTATCTTCTACCGCCGCTGCCCAGCCACCAGCCGCTACTTGGCGTCCTACCCGGCCACTCCTTCAGGGGCTGAACCTACTGCCTTAGTGCCTGTGAGCGGGACGTGCGTCCCCAACAGCAAAGCACAAGGAGGCACTGCCCCTCGCATGCACTGCAACGCTGAAGGGGAATGGATGGTTCCCGTAGGAGGGTGTGTCTGTGATGAAGGCTTTGAGCCAAATCTCAACGGCTCCGCTTGCTTGGGTAAGTCTGAAGATCTACAGTATACTGATCAGACTGATTCCCATGGAGATGGATCATATATTCACTGCATGTTCTTTTGATTTGTTATGTACAGTGTCTCCATCAAATCCAGCCTCCTTTTTGATCATGGTTAAATGCACAAAGTGAGAATAACTCTGTTCAGAAGAACTCATTGAACTGCAATGTCAAAAGAAAATGACAGGCTCCTAATCGGCAACTTTTTGGGCATGCTCTCCGCCTGCTGTCAGTTCTCTTCTTGGTGTTTCCTGAGTCACTAACTGTCTGGATCAATATGTGAAGGAGCTGCCGTCACTCTGATACACAACTGAGTTTGACATAGGGGCCAGAGGGAGACGGGGGCGGACAGGCCAGGTCAGGATAGGATGGATGAGAAGGGAGAGACAGTATCCTCTCCATGTAGCACATAGTACACACAGTGGACACATAGAGGACACATTGTATTCATAGTATTGTGTTTTGTGTGTGTGCGTGTGTGTGTGTGTGTGTGTGTGTGTGTGTGTGTAACTTTATTGTCATCAGTAGTGAACAACGAGAGACATGAGAGATTTAGTAATCCACTCTCGCTCACAAGTTTGTGTTTTAGATGAAGAGGGGAACACACCTTTGGGGATACAGGGAGCCTGTCAGATCAGAGCTGCTACAACTACAATTTACTCTTAACTGGGTCTTACCAGAGAGGAGGAGAGGAGAGGAGAGGAGAGGAGGAGAGGAGAGGAGAGGAGAGGAGAGGAGAGGAGAGGAGATACTCACATAGTGGAGTGTGGAGTATACAGCTGAGAGCCAGACAGATAGTGCTAAGGTCAGCAGTTGCAATGCTGGTCAAAAGCGTTCACACTTCCCAAAGTGGGAGTCGGTGAAAGAAAAAAACACTTTTTGAGAAATGTCCAGAAGGACAGGAAGGGATATAGGAAGAGAGCGGGAGGAGGGAAAGAGGGAGAGAGGAATAGTGGGAGGGATGTGACACATTTAGGTCATAGCGATGTAATGGCCACTCGTCTGTGAACAAGTGACAGAAACCGCAGGGGGAGAGAGGGGGAGTGGAGGGAAAAGAGGGATAGATGGAGGGAGAGTGAAAGATAAGAGGATACAAGTTAATGACTCAAAGAAATGAGCAGGCAACAATCCTGAGGGAAGTAAGGACAGCATGAGGGGGGATGAGACAGTGTATGGTTGTATGTGTTTCTATATGTATGTGTGAGAGTGAGTGTGAGTGTGTGTGTGTGTGCTCAAATGTGTTTGGAAGCCTTGCTGTTCATTTAATCTCTTAATCTCTGCCCACATATGTGCACGTACACAGCATGTGTCAGTCCGTGTCTGAGGACTGTAAATGTCAGGATGACAGTGGATATTAAAAGTCTAGTCTACCAGGAACTTGAACGGCTATAATTGCTCACCTCCCAAGTATGGGGGCCCTCCCAGGCTAGCTAACTCTAGCACAATTAATCCTCCAACCCTGCCAAGTCAGCTGTGAAATGTGTTCATGCTCTTTTGCTTTACATCTGTGCTCTGTCCGCCACTTGTGTTTGTCTGCGTTTGATTGATATTTACTGACAAATGACCCTTGGAAACTCCTCGCCCCTGACTGGAGCAAAGGCTTCCACAGACGCTCCATGAATGATCCAAAGAACTGCTGCCCACGCTGCTCTGGCTTTTTGTTCCAACTCTCATTTGATTATGTTTTGTTGATCAGTTCACTGACTAATGATGTGGATTGGCATCATTACATTGTTGTCCTGCATGGCTCCCTGGGAATACTGAGAGGAGAGACAGACAGTTAACTGGCTATGCAGTCACCGAGGATTATTAACAGCCAAGGCGCAATTGTTCTCACAAGAAAGTGGAACACCAAACTTTCTTAAGTATAAGACCTTGTACTTTTTTTTTCTTTTAATTAAGCATGAAGGTCATTGAATAATGGCAGAAAGTGAGCAAATGATACACTGTACTGTACTGAACTTGTACATGTGTAGGAAGCTATAATTACAGACATACCAGCTTGTAAAATGTCCATTGTTCGGTCACCAGCACTTTGGAAAGCACTTGCTTCATCTAGCTGTTGACTGACATTTACCTCCACTTACTGGAAGTGACATCATAACCTACAGGCGTTTCAGTGAATACATAATTCAACACAATTTGTAGCACCTGTTAGACTTGTATAATAATGCTAGTTCTATTGGGGGGGGCAAAGAATGGCTAGTTCTATTGGGGGGGGCAAAGAATGAAAGAAGAAAGAGGAATTGCAATGTAATTGCCCCGTCTTATGTTCACTAATAGTAAATGGCCACAAGTTGAATATCCATTAGAGAATACTGAGTATAAAGCTCCGCACAACACATCATTGTACTTGAAAGCTACACAGTCCACTATTAATCTACTGTAAATCTACTTTCTTGAATTGAATGTGAAGGGTCGCAAATCAGAAACACATGCAGGCAGAATGACAAATTGTCTGTTACCCATGATGCTCCACTCTGACCTGTGCCCATGCCAGCTGCTGCGTGGGAAAAATTTTCCATCAACATTGTTGGACCATCAGAGACTGCACCAGCAGACCCAGGTATATGCTATAACGCTTGCAGATTATTTCAGTAAATGGTCTGAAGTTGCTTTTGCACCCAGAGTTGATTCTGCTGATTGTTATCCAAGTGTTTTCTCCAGAGGGAAAGAGCTGGTGACAGACATGGACATCAGTTTGTTTCTACCCTTTCTGATTTCCTGATAGAGCGAGGAATCTTTAATCTCAAATCTACTGTATACTGTATACCCTCGTGCAAGTTAAATAATCAAAAGATTTAATCGAGTTTTGATGGATTGCCTCCTGCCTTCTATCCAAGGAGATCGCTGCGTATTGTTCATTCAAACCTTCCTCATGGATTATAGAGCAACACCTCACTCAACTACTGGAGTAACAGCTTCAGACCTGCTCCACGGTCGACGTATGAGAACCGAACTACAATTTAAGCACCTGCCTTCTAGTGCAAGGAGTTCTCAAGTTCTCTAGGAGTACAAGGAGTTCTCAAAGAAGCTCAGAAGAAGTCTGAGCTCAAGCAGCAAACATAGAGGATTCCCTGAAAAACTAGATCAATCACCCCATGACAGCAAAAAATCTAAACAAATAAATAAATAAATAACAGAGACGATTATAGAGTTTATTTAACTGGATGACCAGCCCCTCACGGTGGTGGATAATGTGGGCTTTTGCCATTTAATGGAGCATTCACTGTCACGCTATAGTTTGCCCTCTCCACACTACAGTAGGCTTAATCTCTCAGACTCTGCCCCTCCTGCAAGTGTGCAACAAGGTATGTGAACATCACTTGGCTTGCTTGAAAGATGAGACCACAGTTAGTTCACTACAGACAGTTGGAGTTCAGACGTCTGCATGTCACTGCTGAGTTTTGACTGGATTGATTGAGCTTACTTTACAAAGGGCAGTGTTGAATAACAAACGGTTTCCAATTCATTAAAAATAATTTAAAAAAAGATCAGGACCTCACTACATGGAAAGTAAAAAAAAGGGAGAACAGATATTCACACAAACAAGGACTGTGGTACAAATGAAAAGCAAAGGCTCTTACCTGCTGGATGAAGGAACAATATGAAATGCCTCACAGCTTGCTGCCCTGCAGAGTTGAGCCAACATACAGACTCTAACAAAGCACTGGAGAAATCCCAGTCAGAGATTGAGGACACACTTGGTACCCAGACCTGTTAGGCCTAGACTCCTACCAGCTTGGATAAAGGGCTATGTTATAGCGACATGATTAGACTGAGTAGTAAAACTAGTCAATGGTCTGATGTTAAAAAACAAAACGTCATTGCTAACTGTATCTACAGTTAAGATATTTGAAGAGCAGTAATGTTCATTTGCAGGATGCATGCTTCATTGAAAACTATTTTATTAAATTGCCTTGCTATTTTCGTGAATGAGTACAGGGTGGCGTTGTTGGATGTCCATATGAGAATACTGACTGTAAAGCTATGCACATGATTGCCTTCAACTACGACCCAATGCTAATATTGACTATTTTTGCTATCAAGGGTTCCTCTATTATGTATTTCTCTATTTGTTAAGGTGATTCTGATTCTGATGGGTTTTGAAGCTGCAAAGGAAATAAAAATGCTAGCCATACTTAGCTTATAGCCTTCCAGCATTTGTCCCTGATGTCACACAGCTGTGCGTGCTAAATGAAACCAAGCTAGCTACTGAGAAGACTAAAGTATTAAAAAAAAAAACAATAACAATTGATCCTCTCCAAGAACAGTATCAGCAATCTACAAATAAGTATATAAAATATTTACAAGAATATGTACAAGTAGTTAATGTTATAAAAACAAATAGAGCAGAGTGGAGTGGAAGTTAGAAGACTGTAGCACTACTAGACAGCGGTGGAGAGCAGCAGACATGTAGAGAAGTGGAGTCTCATGGCTCAATATTTTTTTTTAATCCAGTAATGCGTTGAAATATGTAATAACTTTGTCATATGTCATTTATACTTACATTATATTACATATTTTATGAACAGAATGATTAGCAAACGGGATCCAGAATCAGAATCTGAAAGCCCCACAATGACAATAGCATTTGAGAAGGCTATTGTACTGAGATTGAAAATGGCTAGAAAAGCTACACAGTCCCCTGTTAATCTACTATGTGTGTGATTCACACAGTTCTTTTGATCATTCAGATATTCCAACACAACACCCCGCCATGTGGGTTTGGACTAGTGATAAATTATATAGTCAACTGCAAAGTAAGACACTGATGAAAAAGCAGCTGCCACTTTGTCAGATAGAAATAAAAAGGACACACATTGGGCTTCTTTGATCGCTCTGACATTCAAGGCTCATCTTCAGAAAAAAAACTCATCTCCAATCTTTCGAAAAATGATAAGGGCAGAAGCAGAAGACAAGGAGCTGTCTGAGTTGGGGGTTTTTCTGCCAAGCAGAAGCAGGATGTTTTCCTCCTTTGACATTTGCATCCCACGAGGGAGACGGAGAGGCGGAGAGCAGAGGCGGAAGCACGACCGAGCATGAGACACAATTACACCTGTTCAGCCAAACATGAAACAGTCCTTTAGTATGGGCTCCCCAAGCAGGTCCTCGCTGGCCCTACATCACTCTCAGACAAGCCTTTTCCTTCTATTCGATTCCTCTGGAATATTAAGTCGCTGTCGAGGATTTGGGCCCAGGATTAGTGCAGAAAGCTCAAATTACAGGCTTACTCACAGGGGGCCGTGAGTTAAATTGGACCCATGTTGATATTTTCAGCGGTTTGTGAGCGAGGTCTGACAGTTAAATATTCAACATGTCAGATTGTCCTGGTTTGTCACCAAGAAAGCATCGTCCTAGTACAGCAATGTTCACTATCCTGGGGCATGATATGGTGGGACGCAAAAACACTTGGGCAGGGGAAAAGTAGAAGTGTGGGTTATTGGATTTGAGTGTAACATGATGGGTGATAGCCTGGTCCCAAACAGACGCTTTCACCAAAGAGTCTGGGTAGCTTCATTGTAGTAGCCAAAAACTCAGTCAGTCATGACAGGATTGATTTTTCGGACAGCATCCCTTTTTCAGATCAAGCAATCGTAGGTATGCTTGTTAATTTTTTTTCCGAAATGTCACCACGACTGGACGACCAATTACCAATGTTTGTGTTCAAATGATTTTCCAATCTATAAAGGTCAAGCTTTGGGCAAAATATTTCAGTCAATATAGTAAAATATTGAGTGAAATGATCAATGAGAAATAGATTGGCTGCCAGGGAGCTCGCCAGCCAATGACAACAATTGAAATTGGACACAAACTATGTCACAGCTGTCTATGTCACAGCCGGAGTGAATTTATTGGGTGTATGGGATGGTCAGAGGAAATAATGCAATGATAAGGGTCAACTCAGATTGTTTTCATCAGGTTTGTGGTTGCCATGACGTTTATCATGCCTAGTTCGAGTTCACCCTTAATTCATATTTAATATAATCTGATGAGGATTTGTGTTACTTTAGGCTGTGGTATTTATTAGGCCGGTGTACAAGGTGTTTTAAAATACTTAAGATGCTTGTGTGCAAAGGAGTTATTTCCTTTGTGACTATTTAAATAAAGCCCCAACTTAATTAGTGCTACAGTATATTTCATGTACTGTGGAAAGTATGAACAGAGGGAAAATCCAGCAGAGCATGACTTGCTTTTACATAAGGCTTTGTGCTGCAGGAGCTTAAAGGGAAATGGATGATATTAGACCATGCTATGATTCAGACTCTATTTCCTGGCTGTACCGAATGACAGAATGTCACAAACACATGGGAGGGATAGAGAGCGAGGGAAGAGAGAGGAACGGAAAGATGGAGAGACGGTAGAAACTAACAAGGCATTTACGGTTGGAACCATGTGTACCCATCTTTCCTGTTGTGTGGTCGCATCTGCGATTGAGCCTGTGTGTGTGTGTGTGTGTGTGTGTCTGAGAGCGAGAGAGCGGGAGAGAGAGAGAAAGAGAGAGAGAGAGAGAGAGATTATAATGCTGGGAGCCAAAAGAGGGAATGAGCACACGAGAGAGGGAAGAAGAGAGAAAGAGAGAAATTGGGTCAGTGATCTAAATACCAAAGTATTACGTTAACGGCAAATTACACACTTCATTGCCATCTTTCTGTCTATTTCTGTTTATCTCTTTTTAAATTCTTTTTTTTTCCAATCGTTCTTTAATTTTTTTGTCGCCATGTTTCAATTTTCTTTCTCTGAATGCTTGTACTCATTGCCAACCTAATCCCAATCCCCATGTCATTGTCTCTCTTTCTCTTTCTCTTCCTGATCTGTATTTCTCTCTCTCTCTCCATGTCTCTCTCTCCATGTCTTTCCTCTGCCTCTCTCTCTCTCATTCATCTCCTGTCTCTTAAATTGCCAGCCTGTCATTGTGAATAAGATATTTCTTTAGTAATTAATTTGCCTGCTTAAAAAAAGATTAAATAAACACGCACCCCTCCTCTCTGTGGTTGTCACTACGCTACAATATCCACTGCTGTTTGTTAGTGAATTTCTCTCCCCTTCTCCTCCCTTTCTCCCCTCTCTTTTCCTCTTTCCCTTCTCTCCCTCCTTACTTCCCCGGGTGTACCGATGTGAAGGCATGTGCGCTTTCTGTTCATGATGGCCATGAACTGTATTAAGTCTCCTTTGTGTGCTGACAGAAAGATGGAGAGAGGGATGGAGGGAGCGGGGGGTGCAGACAGAGCGAGAGGGCAGAGGGCATGCGTTCTGATAGGCTGCAATCAGTTGTGTGTGTGTGAGTGTGTGTGTGTGTGTGTGTGTATGTGTGTGTGTGTGTGTGTGTGTGTGTGTGTGTGTGTGTGTGGAGGGGGGTCGCACTGTCGCTGGAGCTCGTAACAGCGATGAGGAGGCTTTGTAGCAAAGTCGTGTTTCGTGTCACAGCTGTAAGAGAACACGTCTGATAATGTGCGCCTGGGATATAAAAGATAGATGAAACTATTTCCTTCTCTTCCTCTGCTCTACAGTTGTCTCTCTCCTGCTGCCTTCCCCCATCTCTCTCTCTCTCTCTCTTTTCTTCCATTCCAGCCATCATCCACATTTTCTGTCTATTCCATCCCATCATACCCACCGTCTGGCTCTCATATCCATAATCGTACCATTCATCCTCTCGCATTACGGCTTTCTCTCCTCCAACTGCTGCCCCATCTCATTTCATCTCTTTGCACTCCAATTCATCCAACCATGTCTCTTTCTTGCAATCTCTCTTTCTCTCCATGTTCACCTCTTCTACTTTGTTCTCCCATCTTTATCTCGTTCCTTCCTTTCCCTTTCCTTCTCTCGCTCTCTCTCTCTCTCTCTCACCCTCTCTCTCCCCCTCTCTGTCTCTCCCTCTTTTCCTCTTCACACCTGTTTGGAAGCAAATGCAGTTCTCTCAGACGAGTGAGAACACAGAAAGCCTTTTATCTGTTTATACTTTCCCTCTTTCACTCCATCTTCCCTTCTCCTCCCACGCTGCTCTTTACGTCTCCTCCGCCTATACACACAGACACACACACACACATGCACACAAGCACACACACAGACACATCCACTGTGTCAAATTTTAGGCATGGTACATGTTCTTGACAAGGTTATATAAATGAGGTCGGAGGGCGTGTTAGGTGTTCACCCCCACTGACCTTAAAGAACATGTTTCCTTGTGTTCACACACACACACACACACACACACACACACACACACACACACACAAATGCTCTCTCCTCTCTCTCTGTCTCTCCCGTTCTCGTTCTCCATCTCTGCCTGATCTCTAACAGCACTCGGACACTCTTACACCCTTTAAAAACATTTGAAGAGATGCTTATTTGAGGTTTTGTGTCAGGTGTTATCAGGTTTGCCAGTTACACTCTCCATGTTCTCTTAAGGGATTCAAGACAGTCTTACTGTAGGCATCACTATGAGCATGGACACACACTTTAGCATACAGATAAAGGTACCTCTCTCTGAAGGATGCAACCTTTAGTCGACGCTGCTCAAGGCATTCCCACACTGTGTAAAAATGGCAAGAGAAACAGCCCATAGGCACTTAATATTCTCATAGTCTCAGAATGTATATTCAAGAGGCAGACAGCAGTAGGAGGCAGCAGACATGTTTCCTCGACCTTAGTTCCCTGCCTGCTATCCTGGGGTCGACATTAACAACTGGCACATTTCACTGATTTTCACACTTTCCCACAGTAAAATGTAATCTGTTCAGGGCAGCAGCCTGTAGTTTCAAATGGTATTCTTTACATGTACTGTATGTGTGTGTGAGTATGTGAGGTTATACATGCATGCTTTGAACTTTTGAAATCATATGTATACATCAGGGGTACATTATGATTGCATATACAAAATAAAAAGTCTTCGTTATACTCAAATAACTCCAGTATCCCTCATGTCAGCATCCCTTCCTGAAGCCCCACCACTGGGCTCATAAAAAATACATCATAATATTCATAATAAAAAAAAAGCTTTGATTGCATGCATGCTTTGAACTTGAATCATATTCATATATATTAATTTGGTTTTGATGGAATGCATACTAGCCTTGGTTTTACTTTAAGCCTTATTGAGTTTTTTGCCTACTTGCAGTGGATAGTGATTACTTTTTATCTATCCCCAACTTTAGTTCAATTCTGCTTTGCCATTTTCAAAAAGGCAATGTGGGTGATTGGTGCAAACCTGCTCCCTCCTAATCCAGTGTGGACAAATTACTGTGCTGCACAATGCCAACACAGACAACAGTGTTTTAGATACATCATTGAGTCAAAGGGAGCCACAAGCCGAGCACAACTTGATGCTTAAATACTGACATTAATGGGCCGAAACGATAAACAGTATGGGATAATAAAAGTTGACAGAGGAACATGATGAGATCTGCAAAAAAAATAGCTTTAATCGAAACAGCTTCAGAAAGTAGAGACAGCAGAATGCAGATGATAAGGGACTTTCACTTCAGACAACAACAAAGGCTTTGGCTGAAATGGCAAATGCAGTTTATTAAGTTCATAAGGTTTTCTTCTGCTATTCGGTCAGCTGAGATATGGCTGGGATCAAAATACGTATGTATTTTAAGTGAGAATGCATTTTAAATTAAATCAGAGATGTGGGAGATATTTTTGTTTATTAAATTATTGTGCTTTCCCCTGACTCCTCTTCTGTCTGTCTTCTTTACACATCACCCCTTTTCTGTCATGTGTGTGCAGTAGAAAATTACCTTTTGACAGCCATTGTATGTATCAAAATATTGATAGAATGAATGAATGAATGAATGATCTGGTTCTATTCTCTCTCATTAGAGTACTAATCAAAAGACTAAAACTGAAAACAAGTGTTGACATTTATCCTATTTCAGTTTTGGGGGTAGTTTATTGTAGTTTGAGTTTTAGTTTTATGACACATTCAGCTTTTCATTGTAGTCTCGTTTATTTTTTCAGCTTTTTGAAATATTTTTCATTCCTAGTTTTAATATTATAGGTCTCAATAAAATGTGATGCCAAATGATGACATTTTCAGTTTTGGCTGTACTCCACTCCATTGCCGTTTTTCAGTGTTCCCTCTAAATGTCTAAAACCAGCGGTGTCCTTTGCCCTTTAAGAGTCTGCAGGTTTTCATGCCAACCAAACACCACATCAGCTGATTTCACTGATTAATTTCTTCCTCTCTGGTTGAAGGTGTGCTAATCAGTGAAATCAGATGCTGTAGTGTTTGTTTGGAATGAAAACCTGCAGACTCCTCGATGGTGCAGGACTGGACACCACCGGCCAAGAGGGAACATTGTGTCACTTTATATTTATTTGATTATAAATTGTGAATGAAGCTCAGCCTCTTCTTCCTCTGCGTGTCTCCCTGACTCTCTGCAGCCTGTCCGGTGGGCTACTTCAAGTCCACGTCTGGCTCCGTTCCCTGCTCAGTCTGTCCCTCCAACAGCAGAACCAGCCAGGAGGGATCAAGTGTGTGTGAATGTCGCAGCGGCTTCTACCGGGCCGGCAACGACGCCAACTCTTCCTCGTGCACAAGTGAGCTTCGCGTCTGTGTGTTTGCGTCTGCGTTTCTAGGAAGTGTTCAAGGAGCCGCAGTGAAGTGATTTGTCAGTTCCTTAGGGTGTGAGAACATACTGTATAGTGGAGACACATATCTTCACTCAGAGCCCGATGTACAGACGTACATGAAAAAAATGGCTTTGTGCATGTTTTCTTGAGCAACAAAATAAAATCAAAATATATCCTTTTTTGATTTTTGGAAAGCACTATTTTCTATCAAAATGCAATGGAAATTCAAGAATCTTTATGTAAAAGTGTAAAATTCCTGTAACTGAAAATCCAGGTGGTAAATATTTAGTCCCTTTACTCACTTAGGCTAAATTGTCCCACTGGCAAAACTTTCTTTTAGAAAGTTATTTCCATTTATTTTACATGGTTAAATGTCTTTGCCTTTCATATCTTAAACTTTTTAGCAGATGCTTCCATCCAGAGCTAAGTGTACACTGCATACAATATGTATGTATAACCACTCCTCCTCTCTCTCTCTCTGTCTCTCTCTCTCTCTCTCTCTCTCTCTCTCTCTCTGTCTCTCTCTTTCCCTCCCCCTCTCTCTCTTTCTCCCTCTCCCCTCTCTCTCTGGTTCTCTCTCTCTCTGTCACCCCCCCCCCTCTCCATCTCTCTCTCTCTCTCTCTCTCTCTCTGTCTTCAGGTCCTCCATCTGCCCCTGTCTCTATTTCCTGGGAGTATGAGAGTGGGGATGGTGGTGTGTCCCTGAGGTGGCGCCCCCCAGTGGACATGGGCGGCCGCAGTGAGGTGTGGTACGGGGTCGTGTGCCGCATCTGCCCCTCAGCCACCTTCACCAACCCAGCGACGTGCTCCTGGTGCGGCGAGGCCGTCACTTACAGCCCCTCCCAGACCAACCTACGACAAACCAAGGTCACCCTCAACAACCTGCTGACCAGAGTCACCTATCTCATACAGGTACTGGACTACAAATCCCAGCAGCACTTGGGAGAACAGTCCATTATAAAGCACCCCTGCTCCCCCATCACCGTCTAAAATTGTCTAACAGCGGACCCATAATGTAATGGAATTTCAAATTTTTGTGACAAAAAAAAGATTTCTTGTACTTGTTTTCAACCTGTATTGCATTCTGGGTTTACTGGAGAATTTATGGATTGAATCAGTGGAGGCAATTGGAACCAGCTTTTAAAGAAACTCTGTGAATGGTAAAACACTTCCTGAAGCGATAGCGGAGGCGGGTCCTCTGTGCTCTATTATTCCATAAGCTCCACATCAGCAAATACACAGTAACATTCATTATTTAGCTTGGCATGGCTTGGATAAATCATGGCTTATTTCTTATTTATAATAGGCAGTTATTTCCCATTTACTCGTGTTTGTTGACTGGCCGAATAGTGAATGCTGTGAAGTGTCAGGCCTTATTTTTTTGAATGCTGAATGATGTCAGAAAGGAAAAAAAAAACATACTGTGTGTGATTTGTGCTTTTGACTGGCAGGTGCAAGCTATCAATGAAGTATCGGCTCTGAGTCCTTTCCCACCTCGATACACAAGCATCAATTTCACTACCAGCCAGTCAGGTGAGCGTGTGTGTGTGTATGTGTGTGTGTGTGTGTGTGTGTGTGTGTCTGAGGTTTCTCTCTCTCTCTCTCTCTCTCTCTCTCTCTCTCTCTCTCTCTCTCTCTCTCTCTCTCTCTCTCTCTCTCTCTCTCTCTCTCTCTCTCTCTCTCTCCCTCCCTCTGCTCCATCTTTTCCTCTCCTGCCTCTCCTGCTCTCTGGACAGGAGGTTGCTCCAGGTCACAATATCCTGTCAGCTCCCATTATAGTCACAGTAGAAGGAGAAAGGGACAACATGAGAGAGAGGAAGAGAAAAAGAGAGACAGAAAGAGAGATGAAAAGAGACCAGTAGAGTGAGGAGGAGAGGAGAATGAGGCATTGTAGAGGCAAAGTAGGCTATTATACCATTTTCCAAGAAATTTAACAAGATTGATTAGAGCACTCCATTAACTTTAATTGAAAAAAAATGCCTTTGCTTGTGTGTGTGTGTGTGTGTGTGTGTGTGTGTGTGTGTCAGCAAGAGAGACTTTGGGTATTGGTAAAAGGAGTGGAATGCTGGAAAGTTCCCTTCAACTAGGCAAGCCGGCCAATGCAGCCACTGTAACCAAACCCTGCCCGGTGCTCCATAAAACTCTTACTTTACTGTCTTCATGCCCTACTATATATCCTCTACAAGTTCAGTAATGCTGCCCCCATGTGGTCAAAATAGCAACAACACAAGTTCACAGTCACATTTTCCCATTAAAGATAGTGGTGATTAGAGACAGGTTAGCTGATCCATCAGTCAGTACTGTCATTGGAAACTCTATTCCAGCTCACAAGTCAGTCATCTCCCTCCCTGCTGTTGTCTCCCACAGTTCCCAGTCCAGTTCCCATGATGCACCAGCTGAGTCGCGCCCCAGACTCCATCACTCTCTCATGGCCTCAGCCTGACAGACCCAATGGGGACATCCTGGAGTACCAGCTCAGATACTATGACAAGGTAAACTCCCCAGGCAGACACACACACAGACATGTGTGCACCGCCACCCACAGCAGTCACCAAAATGTCTTTGTTGTCCTGTGTCCCTCAGGGCTCGGATGAGGACAGTGCAGTGAGTGTGTACAGTGAGACCAACACAGTGACGGTCAACTCTCTGATTCCCGGCTCCATCTATGCCTTCCAGATCAGAGCTCGTAACGAGCGAGGCTACGGCCCCTACAGCCACACCATCTACTTCACCACACTGGCTCTGGGTATACTTCACTCCTCCAATACCAGTTAGAGGCCTATTCCACAAGCATAAAATTAGACCAAATCCTGGAACGAATTATTTTTCTCAATTATTTACTCTCTTGTTGAAATCACTCACTTTTATTGACACACAACAGAATTGGTGGAATTTCTCTTGGGTTCAGCAGCTTAATGATACACACATCACAGATCATGTGTAGACAAGACAAAAGATAAATAATAGGTCAGTGTGAGCACCTGATGAGTCTTGGATTAGTTCTAATCCGAAACTTTGTGTAGTTGATGACGTTCCTGATGACCGTAATAGCTGATGACTTTCGTACTTTCTCTTCCACAGAAGAGCGTTCGCAGCAGATCCAGAATCGGCTGCCTCTGCTGGTCGGGTCGGTGATGGGCGGGGCGGCCTTCCTCCTGGTCGTGGCAGCGATTGTGGTTGTGGTTGTGTTCCGCAGGTGAGCGGTCGGTCTGTGCAGGGAATCGGACATTTGATCTGTTCTCTGAACTGTGTGCTCATTTCCTGTGTTTACTGTTCTTCACTGTGTTTGTTTTTACATGGCAGTAAGAGGAGGGAGAGTCCCTACAGCGACAGGCTCCAGAGGTACATCAGTAACCGAGGTGAGAGCATATGAGGGTATATTTTAAAAGCTTCACTCCAAAATCAGAAATCCACCATTCAAAAAAAGTGACACCTATTCTTACAAAATGATTTATAGCAAAAAATATATATATAATTCCAGTACTTGGATGGACTTGAATGGATAATTCACCCAAATGGATATGAAGTGTTTTGGAAACAAACTCTTTATTGCTTCAAAATTAGACAATGTCTCAATATTTATCAGAACAAGTGGTGCAGTACTTATTTTGAAATAGAATTCCGCTTCACTTTTTTTTTGTCACTTAACATCATTTGAGTAATATTCTCAGGCACACATCAATGTCTGTTTTAAAGTGTTGTTGGCATGTTTTGTATAGCGTCTCTCTGCTGTGCACTAGATGAGAATGGGAGTAGTGATCCCAGCCTAATGTCCACAAGCCCCGGGGGTCAACAGGGGGAAGAGAGTGAAGGAGAGAGTAGAAAGGGTTGGATAACGCTGTCTATGCATCAGCTCAATGCTCCCATCCAGTTATTCAATGGCTCACAAAGGGTGAAATACAGAGATAAAAAGCCAAACTTCAAAGGTTTCCTAGATTCAAGTAGTGTGTTTTATTTCCAGGTGGAGTGAAATATTATGTGGACCCATCCACATATGAGGACCCCAGTGAGGCAGTCAAGGAGTTTGCCCGTGAGATCGACCCCACTCACCTCAAAATTGAGGAGGTGATTGGTGCAGGTAAGACTCTCATTTTCTTCCCTGGCAATAAAAAACCTTTAAACCCTGTTATGAAGTTCTGTCAAATTTTATCAACACAGTTAATCCTTCATGCTTCCTCTGACCCTCTCCCTCCTCTCCACTCCAGCCCAGTTTGGGGAGGTTTCCCGGGGCCGGTACCGCCCGCTGGGGCGCAGGGAGGTGCTGGTAGCGGTGAAGACCCTGCGCTGGGGGGTGACCGACAGAGAGAGGGGGATGTTCCTCAGTGAAGCGGGGGTCCTGGGCCAGTTTGACCACCCCAATGTGCTGAAACTGGAGGGCGTGGTCACTCGCAGCCCCCCAGAGAGGATAATCACTGAGTTCATGGAGAACGGGCCTCTGGACGCTTTCCTCAGGGTGAGATCACATCTACAACTCCCATGTTTGCTCTATTGTTAGTTAATGATTCCCCACTACAGCTACCATGTTTCACTATGTAACCTAACAGTGGTGGAAAGAGGACGAGAATGTCCTACTCAAGTAGAAGTAAAAGTGCTAGTGTAAAAATCTACATAAGTAAAAGTAAAAAGTAGCTCATAAAAATGTACTCAGAGTTAAAGTTACTGAGTTACTTTTTAGAAAAGAGAATGTTGTTAGATGTTTGGAAATTACAAAATAAAGCAAAGCATAAACAAACGGCTCCACAATTCAGTTTACGTTAGTACAGTTTCTGAAAAAAATGTTGTACTCTGTAATGGATGTGATTTAAAATGTACAATACTTCAGTAAAAATGTACTTGAGTAAAAGTAAAATTACTGACTTTAAAAAATACTCAAAACAGTACAAGTACACAAAAAAGCAACTCAATTACAGTAACATGAATAAATGTAGTTACTTCCACCTTTGTAGCCTAAGGATTGCATATCGTTCAAAGCCATTAATTATCTGCCTCTTCTCTCCCATTCCTCTGTTCTCTCCCTCCGTTCTGCTGTCTCTTCCTCCTCCAGGAGAACGAGGACCAGTTTAGCATCCTCCAGCTGGTCGGGATGGTAAGGGGAGTCGGCGCAGGGATGCGTTACCTCTCTGAGAGAAACTTTGTGCACCGGGACCTGGCGGCCAGGAACGTGTTGGTCAACTCCAACCTGGTGTGTAAGGTGTCCGACTTCGGCCTGTCGCGACTCATGAGGGGCCTGGACCACAACATACCTACTTATACTGCCTCGCTGGTGCGTACAGGGAAATGGAGTTAACGCTATTCTGAAAATCTTGCATGCTTTGTAATCCTGCTTCATCTCCTGTCCTTGTCCTCCGTCTTCCTCCTCCAGGGCAGTAAGATTCCTGTGAGGTGGACAGCACCAGAGGCCTTTCAGCATCGCAAGTTCAGCTCAGCTAGTGATGTCTGGAGCTTTGGCATACTCATGTGGGAAGTGATGTCATACGGAGAGCGTCCGTACTGGGACATGAGCAATCAGGAAGTGAGTATGGAGGGGAATGATGCCTCAGTGTGGGAGCAGTCATACTGTATTCAATAGACAAATGGTGACAAACTCCCAGACAGCTGAACTGAGTACAGCATTTTCTCTTAGTCACTCTTACAAGCCCTCAGTGGTCTGTGACCTTTTATGTAGGGCAGTTTTACAGCAATTTGCCCTTTATATATGTCAAGTCTCGCTCTCTCTGTCCCTGTCCCTCTCTCTCTCTCTCTCTTTCTCTCTCTCTCTCTCTCTCTCTCTCTCTCTCTCTCTCTCTCTCTCTCTCTCTCTCTCTCTCTCTCTGTCTCTAGGTGATGAAAGCAGTAGCAGACCAGTACCGTCTCCCAGCCCCCCTCAACTGCCCCCCGGCCCTCCACTCTCTGATGCTGCAGTGCTGGCAGGCTGACAGAGGGGACCGACCAGGCTTCGACTCGCTCCTGTCCTCCTTGGACCGGCTTATCAGGCACCCTGCTTCCCTCAAGGCGGAGCAGGCTCGGTGAGGCGACGGCTCCGACACATCAATGCTGTATTTGATGTATAATATACTATATTTATGGACTCTAACGCTCTCATTTTGTTCCTTTGCAGAAGCTGCTCCCAGCCGCTTCTGAGCCCCACCCCCACAGACTTATCGTCAGTAGCAACAGTCAGTGATTGGTTAACGGCACTGAGGATGGACAGATATAAGGATGAGTTTGAACGGGCGCACTTGGACACATTAGACAGAGTCAGCAGGCTCACCATGGAGTGAGTATATATTTTTATCAATTTCCAGGTTAAAATATCAGTTAGGACACACAAGAAATTGAATTGTTGCACTAACCCCCCCTCCTCTCCTCTGTTCTTCAGCGATGTCCAGGGTCTGGGGGTGAACCTCCTGGGCCACCAGAGGAAGATCGTCAGCGCAGCCCAGCAACTCAGGACCCACCTGACGCAGGGGCAGGTGGAGGTGTGAAATCCACCAACACACTGTGCCATGGATTTCAAAGGTTTTCACATTTCTCTGGTTGTTGTGTCTGGTTTCAGCAACATTCATTCGGACTGAGCACATTTTTCATGCCAAAAGAAAAAGAAGATTAGCCTTTGTTCAAGAATAGCACCGAGTGCCACTGTATATTCTGATGAACCTGACACTATAACCAGGAAGGGTGAAAAAGTGGATCTAACTTTTGCTACCAATCACTCAAGAGAAATAACAGAAAGAGAGATGCACCATGGGAGCTGCAGTCCAGGCCGAAGTGAGTTCAGGGAGTTGCCGAGGAGAAGGAGGATTCTTCGATGTGTTTTACTAGATTTCACTTTGTTGCTGTTTGCCTTCTCCTCTCTTCACCCGTCTCTAATCCTACCTCTCACCTTCTCCTCTCTCCCTCTCCTCTCTCCCACATTCTCCAGTTTGCCTCACTGCTGTCCCTCCCAAACCTTTTCTAATTTCCCCACCCTCATTGAGTAGAATGAAATCATGAAAATATATATATTTTTTTTTTTTAAATACGGAGATCTCTCCTCACAAAGAATTGCGTGAAGACAATCAAAGCCTTTTTCTAATATTGTTGAGTTATTTGTAAAGTTATATCACTTCCTCTACTTAAAAAGCCAAATGTTGAAAACTGATGGCAAAAAACAAAGATGAAGTTTGCTACCTAGTAGCCTATGGTTTGCCTTGGAGGATTTGACCATTAGACTTCAGAAAAATGGACAGTTTATTCAGTGTACTAGCAAAATGGTATCTGCCGCCAGTCTAAAATTAATTGTAGAAACACGTTAGATACTGGATATTAATTAAAAATAATGTATTGAAATCAGTGAAAACAAAAACTAAGCAAAGATGAAAAGTAGAATCAAGGTGAAGTAAACACTTTGCTCTCAAAAAACTGTATAGCAGTTTTTTTCTTTGTCTTTGACAGAGGATGTTTAGGCATATCCAGAGCGGCCCTGTGTGTACGACTCACTCTCACTTTAGGGCATCTCAGCGACAGTAGAGCTCACCGTGGGCTCATACTGTACTTCTATGGAGTTCACCTCAACTACAAACACAAGCCTCCATCCGTGGCGGAAACAGAGCAGCACCCTTCTTTACGTGTATATTTCACACTTCACCTCTTTTTGTTTGATTGCTAGAGTAAAGTCACTGAGTCGTTTAAGCGTTGTGAATGTGTGAAATGGGTTAACTGGACAATATCTGATCTGATTTCCACTTGAAGGAAGGAGATGTAATGCTTTGTAAGTATCCTGTGTGTCTGTAAAATGTGTGTATGCTGTATATGAGGCTGTGTTTATGTATACATCAGGTATATGCTCTACATGACGATGCGCGTGTGTGTGTGTGTGTGTGAGCGTGCGTGTGTGTGTGTGTGTGTGTGTGTTAGATTTGAGGGCCAGTGTGTCAGGCTACACACAATATTAGTTGTGTTTATTTGTATGAGTGTTCACCACTATTCCATAATTGTGCAAATTTGTAAAATAAATAATATGATTTTATTTAAATCATTGCATTTGCCTCTTATTTTACCTGTCCAGAATGATCTAATCAATCTAACACTTGCCACCTTTTACCTGTCTACCAACAGTAGAAGGGAATTTTCATCTTATTCCAATCAATATTTAGGGACAGTTCAGTCATGACATGAAAATGTTGCTCCCAAAAGTAAAAACAAGAAAACCAAGAGTATTCAGTCAAGGTGCATAAATTTGTGCTACTCATTTGACAATGAATGTCAAACAGCTTTTGGATATGATCAAGTCTGAGCTTTTGCAAATGAGCATTGTTTCATACTTATTTAACTTTTATTTAACCAGGAAGGCCAATTAAGATCAAATTCTTATTTTTCTTGATGGATTTGGAAGAGGAAAAGGCCTCTTGCGGGGCAGCAGGTTGGTTTTAAAATGAAAAAAAATAAAAAAAATAGAAATAATCCAAGACACAACAGATGGAAAGACAATGGTATATAGAATCAGATAAGGTATCCAGTAGACTCTACACTGTAATGCTTTATAAACTGATTCAGAAACTATCCTCAGATAGATACTCAAATCATGCTTAGTCATCCTAATCAGCTCTTATTCATCTTTGCCACCTTATTCTCTATGGAGCTTAATTTGTGTGCCTCCATACATGGGAAATATGACAAACTCATACACCATTTCTAGCTTCAACAGATGGCGGTAAATATTCACTGATACGAAATAAATGACAATAGATTCACCTTGCGATTCCTGTGCTGAGATCACCTTCAAATGTGAAAGAATGAACTTCATGGTCCTCAGGTTGCACCGATCAGCAGGTTTGAGTGGAATCAGAGTTTGGATCTGTTGGGATCAGCAGTCCTGAGGGAACAGACACTGGTCTCCCACATCTCCTGCTGCTGCTGCTGCTGCTATCTGAGTAGATCTGGACTGATAGCAGGGCCACTTACACAACCTCAACACAATTCTGTCAGTCTGACCCGGCTGGCATCGCACTGTACTGTATATCAGACTGTAGTGTAGTGGCTTGTCTTTACAATACTCGTAAGTTAACACAATAAAAGACCTGCCAGAAATTTCATTGTCCTTGACTTTAACTGCAACAGACTATTTTCTGTGGTGTACCCACTTCTTTATTCAAATTCACACACACTATTGTGACAGAAATGTTGGGATGCATTTCCAGAAACACTAGGCACACAAACCACAAAATCATGTTTTTATGGTGTTATTGTGTCTTTATAAAGACATTAACAGGATGGAAACCACTGGTCTTTATCACAGTACTTAAAGATGGTGCTTGGCATCTGGTAAACAGCTATTATCTCCACAATACTAAATGACTGCCACATCTGCGACCATTAGCCAGGCTTCCTATAGAGTCCTCCTAAACCCTGTTTATCCTGCGGCTAACCAGCCTCTTAGTCATGGCCTATATATGGTACAGCAAAATACCTGTACACTACTACCATGGTAATTTGAAATGTTGTAAAAGTTGACTGATTCAGCAGTTTACAAATGGTTCACTTGTGCTGAAATGAAATTTGTAATTCAGTTTCAGTTGGTTGCTTCTTGCCGTACTCATTCTCCTCCTTTGAAAAATGGCAATTTCACAAACCAAAATATACCCTTAGCTTTGTTTTTATCAACTGAAGGAAAGTAACATGTCCTCATCGGACATGATGTGGCCAACCTCTGAATGATCATTATGGTCTTTGTAATGTGGCAATTACCATGTTTGTGAGTATTCCTGTTGACACATCAATGGTGCTCAACATGTTAAATCATTGTGAATGAAACTAGTTTGGTGTGTGTGTGTGTGTGTGTGTGTGTACAAGATACAGCATGTTGGAAAATCATACATCATCGCCATATTTACCCCATCAAACAACATATGTGATATAATACTAGTTTCACACTGAGAAAATTATCTGGGGTTACCTCCATAGGTAGAACAAAAGAAATAATGCAACATCGACAACTAGACCTTGCTTTAATATTTGGTGTACAGTTACAAGCCCGTGTAAAGATATACTGTATGTGCTTGCAAATTCCAAACAGGTTTCCTAAACGGTTCACTAGGAACCACGACCACAATGTGTTGACTGTCATGATGTTGCAAAATTTTCATAGCGGTCATGCAGGTGTTGGTGGTAGTTAGTGGAATGAATAGCATCCTCGGTGATGTCAGACTGGTATATTGGGATTAGGACCAAACTAGTGTCGTTTCACTTTCAGGCGACAAAATACAGCCGATAATTTGATATCTGCATGATACAACAATTCCTGGTTTAATATTGGATGAAACCTCAAAGGATAACTTTCTCTGACCAGAGGTGAAAGTCTACCTGCTCCTGACCACTCCTCTCTCCTACCTGTCTCATCCTCCCTCTCCACCCATTCATTCAGTGTCTCCTCCCTCGCTCCTCTGTCATATATAAAGGTCATTTCATGGGAATCTCACTTCTCTTCAGATCAGCGGGACGTTCTTTAGATGTTGCTTCCATCCTTTGACTGTGTGTAATGATTGAATATCACCAGAAATTGAGACGAGTCAATTTCCTTTTTTAACGGTAAGCCTGACAAACTAAATTTCATTTTATTTTAGTTTATTTTAGTTTAGTTTAGTTTAGTTTAGTTTAGTTTAGTTTAGTTTATTTAGTTTAGTTTAGTTTAGTTTAGTTTAGTTTAGTTTAGTTTAGTTTAATTTTGTTTAATTTTGTTTAGTTTAGTTTTAGTTTAGAATTTAGAATTTAGAATTTAGAATTTAGAGTTTAGAGTTTAGAGTTAGAATTAGAATTAGAATTAGAATTAGAGAGTTAGGGTTTATTTTATAGACAATAGATTAGAATAGAATAGAATAGAATCTGATGCCCCATGTGATATCAAAGTAATCCTGGTCAAGAGCTGAACCGGTGAGTTTGAATTTTGAAGTCTGCTGGTATAGACTCTACGGTTTGTCTCAGCTTCATGTGATCCGTCTGCTTCTTCTCTTCTTCCATTTCTTTCTTCGTCCCTTTCAGTCACAAATCAGGAGTCCATGGCCAGATCTGCTCCCAGCGAGCTCAACCATTGGTGGAGCCAGTTGAGGTTTCGCCTCCAGAACAGAAAAGGATGGAATGAGATGTTGGACGAAACATTTCTGCTCCACACCAAACAGTAAGAAAACAATGGGTGTATTGATCAGATGCCACTATAGCCACTGAATTCTTCAACCACTTCACTGCCAGTGGGTAGTGTTTCAAATAAAGTAGAATCATTCAGTCAAAGCTGCTGATATGCAGCAGTTTACTCCAACCTGTTTATATCCTTTCATCATCTCTGTTTTTCTTCTGTCCTCCCTCCCTTAGGACAAATAACATTCCTCTCTTCTTTGCGGCTAAAAAGAACAGTGTGGGTTGCATCAAGAAACTGCTGAGCTGTGCGTCCACTAATATCTTTGAGAGAGGTAAGGCAGACTGAGTGTGGTGAACTGCAAATTTTCAATTTAAGCACCACTGCATTGTTCTTTCAGTGGAGTGCAGAGTCAGTTGTAAGCTGTGCTGGTTGTAATACTTTTTGTAATCCAGGTGCTTTGGGGGAGACGGCGCTACATGTAGCCGTGATGAATGATAACCTGGATGCTGCTGTGGCTTTGATGGATGGAGCTCCCGAACTCATCAACGAACCCATGACATCTGAACTTTTCCAAGGTTGACACGCATAAACTCATAGACACAAACACATATGCGTGCACAAAGACACTCGGTTTCATTCTGTTTTATTTTATGTGCACAGAAATCACAAACAAACAAATGTATACAAGTAAAGTTACCAGCTTCCCTGCTCTGCAGCTTAAAAGGAAGATGGTGGAAGAAAAATGGAAGAGACATACAGAGATATAGGCTTTAGAAAAGGAGAGAGAGTAGATAAGTAGAAGGAGAATGAAAGAAGGAAAGGGGGCAAGGAGTGTTTAATAGGGGGAAATTCAGTAATGGCTGCAGATCCAATTAAAAACTCATTCATAGTGGACTGACACAGTGTCTATATCTACTGTCTTTCTCAGGCGTTACTCCTCTCCACATCGCTGTGGTGAATCAGAACATCAACCTGGTGCATCATCTGATCAGCCGTGGCGGTGATGCGGCAACGCCCAGAGTCACCGGCCTGTACTTCAGGAAGAGGATAGGGGGACTGATATACTATGGTAAAGTGTGTATGTGTGTGTGTGTGTGCTTAAAAATGCATGTTTTTTGTGACGAGTGAAGGACATATTGTTGAAATGTACATTTGGTCGACAGGTGAGCACATCCTGTCTTTTGCTGCGTGTGCTGGGAACGAGGACATCATCTCCATGGTGATCGATGCAGGAGCGAGCACCAGGGTCCAGGATTATCGCGGTATGATAATCCCCTTCACTTAAACAGGAGAGGTAGAGAAGCGTACATATTTAGATTGATTGATATATAGATATTTGAAGAATTAATGTCTCTCTGTTTTCTGCTCTCCTATCTCATATCTACTTTTCCATCCATCCTCTCCTTTCCCACTACTTTCCCCTTGTATTCCCTCGTCTTCTCCCTATAGGTAACACAGTGCTTCACATTTTGGTTCTGCAGCCCAACAAGACGATCGCATGCCAGGCGATTGACCTGATTTTGGCACGCGATGCAGAGCTGGACCAGTCAGTGCCGCTGGACATGGTGCCCAACTACCGTGGCCTTACGCCTTTTAAACTGGCTGCCAAGGAGGGCAACACTGTGGTGAGGGAGGCACGGGTCTCACAGGTGTACACAGGGTCAAAACATAACAGGATAATTTTATGAGAAAGTGGAACAGATTATCTCCACTAATCCTATCTTCTCTTTTGTCTACTCACTGAACCACAAACGCTATTTCTCACTTTCACTCTCTTTTTTATTGTCCATTCTCTCTGTCTCTCTCTTTCACTCTGTCCTTTCTCAGGCGTTTCAGCACCTGGTTAACAAAAGGCGTGTGGTGCAGTGGAGTCTGGGCCCTTTGACCTCTCACCTTTACGACCTGACAGAGATTGATTCCTGGGCTGACAACCTCTCAGTGCTGGAGCTCATTGTGGGCAGCCACCAGAAAGAGGTACAAGTTCTCGATGTATTATGGGAAAATCACATATTATTTTGACTTTAATGTGAGTCTGAGTAGTCATAACAATGGATTTGCTCTCTTCCCCAGGCAAGGAGGATACTAGAGGTGACGCCCGTGAGGCAGCTGGTCAGTCTGAAGTGGAACCTCTATGGAAAACACTACTTCAGGTAAACACACACATACAACCTCTCCAAAATATATCCACTCTACACAATTTTAGTTTTGTTGTAATTGTGTTTTCCCTCTCTTTCTTTTTTACAGGCTGCTGCTGCTGCTGTATCTGCTGTACATTGGGACCTTCACACTGTGTTGTGTGTATCGCCCTCTGAAGGACGCTCCGGAGAACTACACAGAGTCAGACATGGACAAAACCATCCGAGTCCAGAAAACACTCGATGTGGGTTGGAGCTATGAATGCATGACATGAATGTGATATTTCAGTGTAAATGGCTGAGTGTGTCACTACTGGCCCCCCTGATACTATATTACACTATACTGATATATATGCAGGAGCATGCACAGACTTGGTGAACAGGGGCTCAAACTTGTTGTGGAGGGACAGAGAACCTGTGTTTATGTGGGTGCTTCTTTATCCTGTCCTGATGATAAAAGTGACAGTAAATCAAAACCTAGTTTCAAAAAATACTAAAATAATACTACAAAAAATACAAAAAGGACAGTGGCATTAGCCCACAGTCGGACCTTATTCATTCACATGCATGTATAGATGTCAGTTTGGGCACCTATGCATGGTACACAGTCTAATAATAGGCTATTAATATTAATCCAAACTATTTTTCTCTGCCCGTGCCCCAGGAGAGTTATGTAACATATGAGGACAACCTGCGGCTGGCGGGAGAGATCATCAGTGTGCTGGGTGCCTTGGTCATCCTGCTGCTAGAGGTCAGTTGCTCTATTTTCATACAGAGTACAATGTACACTACCAGTCAAACGTTTGGACACACCTGATTGAATGTACCAGGTTTTTCATTTTATTCATTATCTTAAAGCCATTTTGATCTAAAGGCTTATGCTTAAATGCTTGCAATGTGTTTCTTAGACAAATATAAATAGTGACGTTGATGCCTATGAATTTCTTTCCAAAGCCTTTGCCTTTCCATCAAGGCAAAGGGTGGCTACTTTAAAGAATCTAAAATAGTTTTGATTTGTTTAACACTTTTTTGGTCACTGCATAATTCCATTTGTGTTATTTCATAGTTGTAATGTCTTAACTATTATTCTAAAATGTGGAAAATAGTAAAAATAAAGAAAAATATGTCTAATCTGTCTGCCAATCCCACAGATCCCTGATATACTGAGAGTAGGGGCAAAGCGCTACTTTGGCCAGACAGCACTGGGAGGCCCTTTCCATGTCATCCTGTAAGTTCAACACACTGAACCACTGACCCAACTGAAAAGTGACCTCAAGCAAACTAGTCTGAAATAGCAGTTAACTGACAATATTTTTCTGTTGCTGTTGTTGTTGTTTTGACTAGTATCAGCTACGCGTGCTTGGTGGTGCTGCTGTGTGTGTTCAGAGCCAGCGGGCTGGAGGGAGAGGCTGTGTTGATGGCGTTGTGTCTGGTACTGGGCTGGAGCAACGTCATGTTCTTCGCCAGAGGCTTTCAAATGCTCGGCCCTTACGTCATCATGATACAGAAGGTAGGGGACTTGGACATATGTATGTGGTATCAATGCGGTTGTACATTCGATGGTATAGCTCACAAGTTGCATAGAAATAGTTTGTTCCATACCAACACACCTGTACACATATGTTTTTGAAGCGGATGTATTCAACTGCTTTGCGGTTTGCCTATTCCTGCTCTCAGACTGAAATGCTTTGTGTCTCATTTCCTCCTAGATTATATTTGGAGACCTGACTAAATTCATGTGGCTGAGTTTCATTGTGCTCATTGGTTTTTCCACCTGTGAGTATATTCAACATGTACAACCAAATCTTTAGCCCTGACATAACCTCTAAGATAAGAAATACTTAAAATATGAATTTAACAATGCAGATTTTGCATTACTGACACCTACACACACCTTGTCTTTCTCTTCCGTGTCCCTCTCAGCCCTGTGGATGGTGTACATGACCCAGGACCCAGAGTCTATCCCGTCGTATCGCTCCTTTCCCATCACCCTCTTCTCCCAGTTTGAGCTCAGCGTAGGCCTCATAGATTTGCCTGTGGACCACACCATCGCTACGCCCCCCATCGTCCACGTGCTGCACTGCACCTTCTCCGTTGTCTCCTACATCCTGCTGCTCAATCTACTGATAGCCATGATGAGCGACACACACTGGAGGGTGGCCCAGGAGAGAGACGAGCTCTGGAGGACTCAGGTAACAGAACAGCATCATAAATATGAAGATGAATGCACACAAACGCCTCGTCATCGTGCCCTCCTGTGCATTGTGGTGCCATGGTTATAGCTGTATGTTGTACAGGTGGTGGCCACAACCCTGATGCTGGAGAGGAGGCTGCCCCGCTGCCTGTGGCCTCGGCTGGGGGTGTGTGGGCTCAGCTACGGCCTGAAGGAGCGCTGGTATCTCCGGTAAGACAGCGCTGCAGTGCCAGGAACAGAAACACGCTTTAAAGAAAAAATCCACCCTAAAACACTTTAATGCTGAAAAAAGCAGTTATTGGTATTGGTTAATGATGTACTGTGCTTTTATGGGTCTATTTTGTTGTGTGGTGGTGTATTGTTCCTATTCTCATGTATAACTGGCCAAAGGCAAGACAACACAATGTCATGCTGAGATATTTTCAGTGCAGTTACATAAGTGCAAACATCAGGTTTTGGTGTCAGTTCCTCAGAAGAGCAAGGGCTTCTTTCTAAACCCACAATTGCACACAAATGTTCACCTGTCATACACAATTTACTGTAGAAGTGGCAGAGAGACAAATTTCTTCACCCACAGTAGCCTCAATAGACCAGAATACAATGCAACCACAAGACATGTTGTGTTTGGAGTAAAGGGTGTAACTCACTTTTTCTCAACTGGAAAAACTTACTCTCTTGCTGTTGCTATTGTTATTGCTATTGTCTCTCCATGTACTGAATGCAAGTTCAGGCACATTCTGTAGGAGTTGTAAAAATGCATTCTGGGAAATGTACAAACTCCAGAACTGAAGTAGAAGTAGATGAGACAGGTTGGGGGAAGTGGGTACAGCAAAGAAGTAAATTACAACTCTAACAGTTGCTACTGGCTTACTCATCATTTTTGCAGGGTTGAGGACAGAAACGACCCGATGGTGCAAAAGATGCGGCGCTACATCCAGGCCTTCTCCAAAGACGACGAAAATGATAAAGAAAAGGAGGCATTTGAGAAGACTGACACTTCAAAGGGGGGAATCCCAGAATCCCCAAAGCTCAGACCCAAACACAGAGGAGGGTTTAACCTCAACAGAAAGTCTCTGACAGGCTGGCAGATGATCCGCCACAGCGCTTTAGGTTTGGACATAGAACAGGAAGATCCAGAGGAGGACCAGGACATCAGATATGTCTAGAATGAGACGCTGCATACGGGAAACGTCTCACTAGTGTGAAGTGTGTTTTCATCTTCTGTCACTTTACAGTACTGAACTTATACTCAGTAAACATCATGTGTTGATGAGCTGCACTGAAGCACACACAAGAAGAGGACATCACTCTGCTGGCAATCTCTTTATATAGTCAATGGTGCAATTCTTCATGCAGTATTATGCTACTGAAAAGAGTGTATAGAGTGTAAAGAGTATTTTTCTAGCAATATGTAGCAGTAAAATATGCTAATATAGAAAAATTTGAATATGTAGGTGCTTGAACACTTTTATACAAGAATAAAACCATCCTGAAACATACAAACTCACTGATCTTTCATTTATAAAAAAGAAGTACAGTAATATATGGAATCACACGTATATAATCATGATAATACAACATGATTGAAAACCGCTCAGATAGCAAGATACCATGATTAAGAGCTAATAAGCATAACAACCTTCACTCCATGTCTTTAGTGCAAACTCTAACATTTAATCTATGGCTCTTCATATGTAAAATAGAAAACAATGAAATGGTCTATTAAGCTTCATTAAAGCTGTCGGCAGTGCATTCTACTGATAGAAATGTATAGTGGAAAGAATTATGATCTGAAATATTGTTGGGGAGGTGATGTTAGTCAACAGTAAATTGGTACGCTCCGGATTCGTCTCTGACAGACCGATGCTGTCATGGCTGCAGCTGACAGATGTAGTAGGTGTAGGAGTGGCAGGACGCTTTGGTCCAGCTCTTCTCCGGTGGGTCTCCACCATTCAGTATCCCACAATCCCCCACTGAGTGGTCTTCTGCCCAGTAACTGCCAACAAGAGAGAACATTATAGCCCAATACAGTCACATGATATTGTGGTCGTTATTTTTAGTACAGAGTGAAGAGAATAAGTCCTCTGTTGTCTTCACCTCTCCCCCAGCAGAGAGTTGTTGACCCAGGTCCACTGACTTCCTCCGTGTCTCAGCCCGATCCAGTAACTCATATACCCGCGATTGGACAGAAAGTTCTAGAAGAGAGAGCAACATTCATTTTTTACACAACTATATAATTACATGATTCAGGGGCGGAGCCAAAGGGGTGGCCATTGGCTAAAATCTGATTGGCCACCCTTGTTGCCACCCCAAATTTTCTTTTTTTTTTTTCTTTTTTTTGTTTCACCCCAAATTTTCTTTGGCTGATTTGATCTGATTGACACATTGAAATTGCCTGAAATATATAATATAATATATATATAATAAGTATAAGTAACCAAGGCACCAAACTAAGGCACTGTTTGACAGAGAGAAGTGCTGAAGAGTGTTACGTGTGTCAATAGTCAATTTTTCCAGATAATTCACAAGTCCAGTCCAGAGTCTATTTTTATAATATAATCATTGGATAATATGATGTCAAAAAAGTCAAATGAGTTATTGCAGTAAAAGAACCTTTGTCCTCCATGTAACGATTTGCTTCTGAACATATTGAAAATCATTTGTTGAATCTTGTGTACACACAATTGATTAAAAACAATCAAACTATATTGGATTATAGTTCATTTTTAACTCTCAACCTCGTTTTTACGTGCTACACTTGGGCCTCTGGGCCCCCATTTAAAAAGTCCAAGAATCGCCACTGTGCTATATGGTCATGGAGCAAGGAAACAGGAAACAGGAAGGAAATGAGGGGGGATCTGGGCCACCTGAACTTTCTGGTCGGTGATGACAGCCAGATTTCCTCCTCTAGCTGTACAGTTCCTCTGGCTCTCCTCCCAGCTCAGCTTGTGTCTGGACAGGTAGAAACAGGAGCTGTCGAGGGCCAGCCATCCATCAGCACACTTGTGGCAGCCGCCGCCTGGAAGGAGAGAGGCAGCCAGCGCTGAACAAGCTCAAACAGCAGAGAAAACAACTAGGAACACTCTACAGACATGGACTGAATTGTACGACTAGATAAAATAGTATTGATAAAAATGTGTAATATAATAAAAAATGGGCGATATTTCATCATGCTAGTTACAGTGAATAATAGTCAAATAAATATGTTTTACTGGTAAATAAGGTTTAGGTTTATTCAAAACAGATAACAGTGAGCTGACAACGTGAAAGAAATCTTATGTGATTTTTTTTTTTTTAATTTAAAAAGTTGAAATTCAAAAAAACATTTTGAAGATGATTTAAATTTACTGCAAATTGAACTCGGTTCTCTAAAAAGAAACACATGATCTAACTTCCTCTGAAGCCTATTTTAAAATCAATCTACGGGCGGTTAAATGCAGTTGTGAAAGCAGAGCTATCACTAAAAAGCAAGATAAATGAGAAGGCATTACTAATTATTATGTTTGGGTTTTTTTTTGGTTAATGATGTTTTTTTTTAATTATTTTTTTATTATTATTCTTTGATTTAGGAAACTGCATGTCTCCTTGTGTGTGCGTTTCTACAAGTTTCCCACATTGCATTTCTCCACCGGGCACCACACTCACGTTGAGGTTGAGTCCTGGGGAAGTAAGTCTGGCACTTCTCGAAGCTGCACGTTTGAGGAGGGATGGATCTTTCCTTGTCTTCTGCTACAGACATCGCTCCTTCTGGGCAGACTGTGGGTCCAGTCTGGACTACAAATGAGAGGAGTAGGTGCAGTTGTAAGAGAACAGCATTATGTTCAAGGATCGCTGCAGTGCAATAGCCCCTATTTTTATGACCATATGAATGTCTGTTGTTATGAAATACAGCTAAATTTGAAGCACGGCAAGACAATCTGATGAAAAAGCATGAACCACTCATTATTGCAATATAATCCCTACATATTTTTCTCAGTATTCCTTTGTTTGTGTACTGCCAGTAAGACCTACATTCATTTCTTAATCAGCTTTGGTTTTACAAACATAATCCAGCATTGGTTTGTTTTTACAGTGCTGACATGAATCCAGATCAATGCCCATGGATACTCACGTTTCACACCCAGGATAGTGATGACCAGCAGCAGGACAAGGCAGATTATGCCGAGGCAGACACACAGGGCACGATACACACGCACATTTCCCTGCGTCTGCTTGTCTGTGGAAGAAATCAGAGATCAGCCTGTTGGGATCATGTTACTCTAATAATAACAACACAGAACAGCATCGAGGCTTTTAACCGGCCTACCTTCCAGTCCCTCCAAATCAACCGATAACTTGGACTCAAGTGATAATTTCTTTTTGGCCTCATCCGATGGCTTTGCATCTGCATCGTAACTGCGACAAAATTTGATGTACATGTAGAAATCTTTTCAGGGATTCGTTAAGAAGCCTTGTTTACCCTGTCCCACTCTGCCTTCCTGTGTAGCTGGCTCACCACTGAGTGCAAGAGCGCCAGACTGCAGTTTTGTGACGCCCTCTGGCTCGTCACTATAGCAACGTGCATTCTTTGATCTCTAAATTATTCATGGAACACAGTACTGGGTTTGTCCTTCAATCCCCAACATCTGTCTCTCTGTCACTCTCTATCTTTAAGGACATGTGTGAGATTCAGACAGACAGACAGACTGACAGGCCTTGAAAACAGTCCATTTTATTCCAAAACAGCAGATAGGACTGTCCTGAAATGAACCTCTTTCGAGGTCATTTCAGGACAGTGCTATGTTAAACACATTTCAGGGAGAGGATATGCAGCAGTCTGTATTCCACATTGGAAACAATAAGTTAAATATGTGATTTAGCAGCAGGACATTGTACAGCAAAGGGAAATTCACTGCAGCAAACCAGATTTTGCTCAAGATACTGGAGATGTCAACTGAGTCTAAATATATGGTGCTTTTTGGACATCAAAAATCTACACAAAAGTGTAGCTTTTTCATGTTTCTGTCAAAAGAGGGACATGTTTAGTGGCCAGCCCCCACAATTAAATCCTAATAATGCAGATTGTTCACACATGGATCATGGGTTTATTCTGCTCTGTTATCGCTGTTATCTTAAAGTGTTTACTTTGCCAGTATGAAAACCATATTTATATTTTCTTACCATCTAGTGTCCTTTATTCTATCACCCTCATTTTTGTACACCTAAATATCAAACAATAATATTGAGTGTGATATCTGTTATATTTTTGCAAAAGCACACATTTTGCATGTTATTTCCCCAAATAAGAGTGAAAAACACCAGGATTTGGTCATAAATTTTGTGTGCCACTCCCCTCCAAGTCACGACTTTCAAATTACTTCTTGACAATAACTACATAACACGGTGGAATGGAGAATAACAGAGTGGAATCAACACTAATATTGACAATAATGAAATATATTGTATTAACTTGGTAGCAGACAAATAAATTGTTTAGAAAACATTTAACAGTTTAACTGTGCCTCGCCTTCACGTCCTTCCTCAAAGCAACATTTACTGTACATTTAACATGAGAACATGGACCAAAATATATCAAACCAAAACCAAAATGATTACCATACAGCACATTTTCAAAGCAACATAACACTTCTTCTGTTATCTGGTTTCTATTGTCCACCTTTGACCTCCTTATCTCTTCAGTAGAGACGGTACCTCTTTGTACCTGATTGCATCACACCCCATATTTGGTGTTTATTTCACAACAGTTAGAGGGAAGAGAAGAGAATTAACAGTAACTTGTTAATGTGTAACCTTTTTGTCCTTTGTGTCCTTTGGTTATAAATCAAGATCTAAGGCTCATTAATCACAACACTAACTCCCCTTCACACTATAATCGACTAGAACTTGGTAGATAGACTTGTGCATGCCTACCTACAAAACAATTTTAGAAGATGAATACATTTTAGATGAACAGTGAATTTGAATTTACTTCAGCACGGTACTGTAATTACAATGTATTTTTTGTGTCTAGCATAACAAGCAGTGTAAATGTGATTGCTACACTGTACCAACTGCATTAAAATGTTAACTCACTTCCAGCCTTAACCCTGTCTTTTAATTTAATACAGTTATTACAGAGTAACAGCAGGTAAATTGACAGTTATTATGACAGTTATGCTTAAGACTTATTTATTTTTTTAGACATTTTATGCTTTATTTGACAGAGATAGTGTGAGAGAGAGAGACAGGAAGGTATGGGAGAGAGAGAGGGGAGGACATGCAGCAAATAACCACGGGCTGGATTCGAACCTGGGTTATGAGCCTTATATGGCATGTGCTCTACTCAGTGAGCCACCGGGGCGCCCCGAGTTATTCATGCTTAATATTAGTGATAATTAAATTATTGTGTAGTAATTACATATGTGTTTAAATACATATCGTAACTATTGTATAATAATAATAACAAATATATGAATTTTTTCAATATTTTTAACAGTATTTACTATATCAACTATATCATCTAACAACCTTTCCACCCTATTTGGAGCATGTTCCACCCTGGTGCACATGCTTAAGAGGGGGAGGATTTGTGGCCAAAATTGTGTGTGATGAGGATTAATCCATTATGATAGAAGAAGAAGATTTAAAATTTTATATCAAACATAATGTTTGACAAATATTCTCTAAACACAAGTTAACATCATATAACTCTATATAAAAATGAGACTTTATACTTACATTTGCTTTTTTTTTTTCCCAAAGAAAATGTGAACGAGCTGCGACTGTAAGTACAGACTGTTTCCTTAAAGTAGAATTGCTACAAACTAACAGGGTGGAGAATGATTTCGGGGACAGGCAGAAAATTGTAAACATAGAAAGAAATTGTGAAAAATAATAGATGATTAGAGTGATTTTAACTTGGACCATAAAATAACAACTAAGGAGTATTTTATTATATTTCTTAGAAGTCGGAAATAAGCCGTCTTCTGAAAACAATGTGGTCAACATTCTCTGTGAGGTCCATATTTTTGTGTTTATATGGTAAAAAAAAATCTAAACCTATTACTGAAGCATTCAATATTTTAAGGAAAATATGAAGAGACATTTTGTGTGGACTGAAAAGGCACTGGAGTTTAGGAGTAATCTAATTCTACTGCCATTCCTATTGTAAGTCTATCAGGCCTTACTGTAACGGCCTAACAATAATAATGAGCCTATCACTGTAATGTACACTTTATAGTTTATGACAGTTTGTGAATCCCTAGAATTGCCATACCAGACTTGTGGTTTTAAACTGTTGTCTTTGGCACTCACACTTTGTCACAACTTTGCTTCTCCTTTCCTCTTTCCCTTTTGCTCTTCTTTTAGAAGCACTTACAGTCATTCTGAATGTTATTTGTATACAGCACAGAAGAAACAATATTGATGATAATACATTAATGATTATTCAGTGATGTAGGCAAGTTGATACAAAGGCTCTTTTATCCTATTCAACTTCAAATTGAAATTCAATTTCTAGGAAATAAAATGCAGCAGTAAAACACTGATAAGCAAAACAAAATACAGTTTGCAAAGATGTATCATGGAAGACCTATTAAAAAATGTTTTTCTTTTGTTTTAATATTTCCATGCCAAACAGTATGCAGGCAGGTTTAGAAGAAACATGCTGTCCTAATGCCATGGGACGTCTCAGCTGTACATTACCCTGAGGACACAGTCTGTAACGTGGGACATTTTAGCTGTAAATTATCCTAGATACAAGCGGTCAAATAAGAGTGTACCTGGTGTTTGTTTCAGCAGAGCCTTAGTATGCAGAGTGTCCACATAGACGTCCTCAGATGGTCTTTCTAGTTTGGAGTAGATGGCAGGGTCTGCTTCCTCTAAGGCCAGACAGACAGCAGACAGACGGACAAATTAAAACAGAGAAATAATCCATTTGAAATTTCCAAACATTCAATGCATTGCCAACAAGATTAAATATACAAGATAAAATATAACTCTTTTTAGTATGGGCAAATAAAACTTTCTGAGAAATCTTTGCCAGTGTGCCCAAATGAAAGGATTTGCTCATGGCAACAAACTACTCCCATGAGTGGCAAATGCATGATTATTTTCAGTAATTCTACATCACTTTTAGTGTTGTAGTCGAGACCACCTAAACCGAGACCGAGTCAAGACCAAGACCAGAGCATATCAAGTCCGAGTCAAGACCAAGACTTTGAGGGGGGCGAGACCGAGTCAAGACCAAGACCGAAGCGGGGCGAGACCGAGTCGAGACGGAGACCAGACCAATGCGAGTCCATTTTCAAGAAAATTCAAAAAGAAAGACAGCATTATTTAGTGTGTGTCGCAATGCTTTGATGCACCGCATTGAATTGAACTGAACTGAACGGGCCTGTATAGAATCGGTGCTTGTTTTTAGAACTTGTTTTGCAAAACTCTCTGTGATTTCTGTAGGCAAATATCTCATTCTCTCCTCTTCAGCCACACATGGTGCTCTCTTCCTCTGTATCCTGCGTTCTCTTTCCTGGTGCAGCTCAGAGGGGGGTGAGGGTGGCAGCGGTTAATGGTTAATACATTTTCAAACTTAAAATAAGCAAAGTTATTGGTTGCAATTTGAAGGGGTAGCCGGTAATGGTGGGTTAGGTATCACTACCTAAGTACTGTCTTCTGATTAGGAATAAACCTGCATTCTGTGTGTGAGCTGTCCATAGCTGAATATTGTACTATGCTGCTTTGGTGTTCAAGTTTGCTGTCTGTTGTGGTGTAAAATGTTGGCCATTCAAATTAATACAAAAACCATGAATGTTGCGCGGGATTTAATATGACGTCATTATATAGACTTTCTCTCAGCACCCCTAACTCTGACTGACTTCCAGCGTCCCTGCAAGACCGGTCTCGAGTACTACAACACTAGACTTTGATGACACAAAATTTCTTGTACCTTCAACTTTGGGCTCTTGCATCCGTTCACTTGTCCCCTCGCCTTCTTCATTTCCTCCCTCCTCCTTGGTGATCTCCTGCATCTCCATGATTCTGGGTCCCTTCTCCTGTCTGTCTAACTTTCGATTTTCCTGCAATTTCACTCTTTTGTTAGTAAATCCTATTGAAAACTTAGTTATATAACCTTTTCACACACACACACACACAAAGGCCAATTATACTCTAGCTGCAAAAATATGACACATCAATGTTTTGCTATTAAAAACATAAAGAGGAAAGCTGCTCAAAATATTCTCAAACCTAAAAATGTCCAGTGCTCATATGCTTCATCCAGTCTGTAAATTCTGAACACTTCCCCATGAAGATTTCTCCTTTCTCCTTCTCCTTCCCCTCAGACACTTTTATAGGGCGTTGTGTCAACATGCTCACTAGACTTTGTGCGATGACCAAGGTCGTCATTTAAATATGTGGTGTGGTGCCATGCGGAAATTAAGTTGGGCAAAAATACAGAACATGTTATCTAAATCTTTCAACTCAGCAAAATCCTAGAACAAAAAATACAGTATAGGTGAATTGTAGATGGACAACATGAATTCTATGTTTTCAGTATTGTACCTTTTGTTCGCTTGATCGCTTTGCTCTTTTTTTCACTTGGATTCCCAGTAAAAGAAAGAATGGGCTAGAATGGATAGTGTCATACACTTTGTGCTGGTCAGCAGTAAAGTGTATGACACTATCATAAAATTAAATTAATCATCACAGTATGTGTGGCAATAGGAAGACTTTGATTTTAACATCTACAACAACAAAGTTGGTGCACAAAGAGACAGACACACAGAGTTGCATTTTCATCTTTATTTTCCACAAAAGTTTATGATATTAATTTACAAAAAAATACTATTTGCATTAAATACAGATGACCGAGAAAGATGACAAGTAAGA